>NW_006800195.1:701133-731717 GCF_000485575.1 Poecilia formosa | reverse complement strand
GCTGATCAACAGGTTGTTGATTCTGTGGTGCAACAGCCTGGAGATTTTGCTGGTCAGCAGGTTGCTGATAATGCTGAGCGTCAGGCTGGGTCACTGGCTGATCAACAGGTGTAGGTTGATTGATGATCACACTTGAGTCCAATGGCGGACCAGGATATGGCGGCGCTGGAATATCTGCGAGATCTGGAATATTTGTAATATCTGGGATATCTTGAATATCTTGAATATCTGGGATATCTGGAATATATGGGATCTCTGGAATATATGGAATATCTGGAGGAGGTCCTTCACCTTTTTCCATTTTATCTGTCACAAATGTAAAAAGAAATAAAATAACATGATTTTAAAGCTGCAAAATATCACGTCTCCATTCGTTACTCTGATGACTTTCAGTGAGGAAACAAAATGTGACACCAAGCTCGTCAATTGCCAAAGATAAGAAGACCAAAGACTGCATGAGAAGTTTTCTGTCAGGTTAAAAATGAAAAAGTAAATAAACTCCCTTCAATCAAACTTTTGTGACAGGTGACCTTTGACCTATTCGGGAGGGGTAACATCTGGTATCCGGTAACCAGATGTCTAAAAAGCCTGACATACTATCCAGAAATCTCCTTTGTGGCTAGGGTTAAACAGGATTTTTTGATATAAAAATACATTCATGAAAAACATGTGCAGTCATTTTACTCTTTTTAGTTGGGGTTTTGTTTCTGTGTTCCTTAATTCCAGATCAGCTATGTTTTGTTTGACCTTGGTTCAGTCCTTTATTAGTTATTTTAGTTTAATCACTATTCTGTGTTATTTCTTATTTTGATTAGATCAGTCTTGTTTTGGGCCCGAATAGTGGCACAGTTTGTAAGAAAGGAAGGTTCTAGGTTCAATTTCCAGCCCCTGGTCTTTATGCATGGAGTTTGCATGCGTGGGTTCTGTGCATGCATGGGTTCTCTCCTGGTACTCTGGCTTCCTCCCACAGTCCAAAAACATGACTGTCAGGTTAATTGGTTTCTCTAAATTTTCCCTAGGTGTGAGTGTGTGTGCATGGTTGTTTGTCCTGTCTGACCCTGTGTTGCCCTGCGATGGACTGGCAGCCCCTCGCCCCTTGTGCCTCTCTCCCCTCACACTTGCAATCAGTTTTCCAATCAGCCCGGTTCTTTGTTTCAGCAATCAACCTTCCAGTACATAAGCACCTCTCTGTCAGTCACTCCTTTCTGGTTCCTTTCATTACTCCCTGGTTTCTCCGTACTCTCCTCATGTCTCCTTGCCGGTTTCTTCCTTAAAGTTTTGATTTATGTTGCTGCCCTGGACACCTGTTATTTTGTAGTTTTAGTCTTCATCATTTTTTTTTTCATTAAATCTGTTTCATCATCTACTCCACGCCTTCCCGCTTCTGCATTTGCCACCACCATCCACCATCATCCACCATGACAAATAAAACACGTTGTTCTCTTCATAGTGTTGTAAAAGTAATATTCCCCTTGAAATTGTTTTAAAATTTTCCATGTCCATAAATTTATTTAAAGCTAAAACGTAAACTTAGAACTGTTTTAATTAGGGTATCATGTTATAAACCACAAAGTTTGAGCAGGATAAACCAAACAGAAGGAAAATAAAGAACGAATACAAAACCGAATCAGCAAATAGAAACTCATGAAGCTACTTCAGGAATCTTATGTTGTGTGGGATATTTCAGAAAATAACACTGAAACACTGAAACCCTTGTGAGTTTCTTTATCTTGCTGTTATCTTTAAAATATGTTACTGCATGTTTTGAACATCAAACGACATACCTCCTTTCCACAGTTTTCACAGTTCAACTACTGTAGAGGATTTTATCGTCATTGTTAAGTCAGTGCTAAGCATCAAGTGATGAAAGAAATTTACGTCAACATGGAACACGACAAACCTGTTTACCAAATTCCTGCATCTAAGCACAAAGGAAGAATCAAATGGCAGTCACATGTATTTTGTATTTAACATTTTAACTATTCAGACTTTTTATTTTTATGTTATTTTTTGTCAAAGCAGTTCCAAAGAATGATTTCTATCTATATGTCATTGTATATCTGGCAATCCTGAATGGTTTACTGCTGGCTGCCCTCAGTTCACACCGAGTCTTCTTGTAGTCATTTTAAATATGGAAAGAGGAAACTTAATGTTGCTGTAATAAAAATGTCAGCCTCTTCTGAAATCAAACTGAGCGATATGGGAGGGTTTAAAAAGACAAAGAGCAGGCAGAAGGCTGATATTAAGGGAAACAAGATACAGCATTTGAAGGATGCTGAGGGCCAGCAGGAAAAAGACTCACAGAGTAGATGTAGTAATGGCGAGTTAGCTGTCAAAGTATTAGGTACAGGGTGGAAGATTTGACTGAAACAAGATTTTGTCCTCAAAAAAACATGAAACAGGGTCAGTGTTGATTCAACAAGGAAGAGACTGAGCAAAAGTATTGTTTTGCTCATGAGCGCAAATTCTGGAAAGGAAGCGATGTGAGGGCGTATCTTTCTCTCTCACTCAGAAAAGCCTCATGAGGCATTTATATGAGGCCTAAACAGGTCTATTTAACACACAAAGGAAGGTGAAAACCATTATTATTATTCTTATTAATTGTTATTGTTGGGGATAATATTTATTTCACACTTCTATTTTATTGTTTTCATGATTTTGTTGTGCTGTTCTTAAACGTGTGGAGCTATAAAAACAGAAAAAACCCTGATGAGATGACCTCTACAAATTTAATCATTTTTAACATTGTCTGGCACATTAGAGGTGGATTCACAATGTGAATGAATGGAGAACTTGCAGCAATGACGACAAAGAAAGGAAAGAATTTGAAACCAAAAGAAAAACGAAAGAATAAAAAGGGCAAATAGTTTTACAGGTGTAGATTTACTGACTAGTAATGGTGACGACTATTTTGTCAGTTTTTAGAAAGATGAGTATATGTTCATTGTGAAAGACCTGGTGAGCTAACAAGTTGAGCTGAAGATGCTAAACAAAAATTGTGTATATCTTTCAGGGGAAATAATGCTTGTGGTGTCACCAAAATCAAGTTATGGCCTCTGTTTCTCTCCAATGCAGTTTGTGGTTCACAGTCGACTCCAAGACAAAGGCTCACAAGTCAGAAGCTCACATCCTTGTTGGTAAAATGGACAACAGCTGAAAATGTACAAAAACATATATTTCCAGCCTGATGAGGAAGACAAAAGCCGGCTTATAAGAGCTTTTGTCTACACACCTTCCTGCATGTTGCCTACCTGTTGACGATCAATGCCAGGGAGTCAGGTTAATAATAGTCTGTCAAAACTAACAAGTTGCTAAGCAGGTTTGAGGAGAAACTTTACAAGCTGTTTTCTCAAAAAAAAAATAAAAAAGAAATGGATTGGAGCGCACCAGTCGCATTTTCTCTCGTTATAGTGGCATTTATAGCAAACAGAAATAATTTTAGTAATTCTAACTGAAAGAAAAGTTTGGTCAGTTATCTTGCTCAAGTCGCCACAGGATCTTCAACCAAGGCAGAAAAGTGAAAGAGCAATTTTTTTGAAGGTGAGTACTGCAATATTTTACATGACAACACATTCATCTTCTCACTAGCTTCATTGTGCGATCTCCCTTTTTTCACACATGCTTCTTGGAGCACTCCTGGGGTTCGCAGCTGCACAGAGCTGCCTGTAGTGTAAATAGTGGCGATCAGGAATGCCTTGGAACAGAGATGCATGCAGAGTGAATCCAGGTTTAGATGTTCTGATTTTGCAAAAGAGTGTTCAAGAAGCAGGGTTAGAATTACCCAGCTGAAACGACCACCTTGCTGCTGCATGTCCATAACCTCAGCATCTCGCCTCTCGAGGTGTTTTGGCTGAGCACGAAGCATCTGTTTTACCCGAAATATCCTGGAATTACACTCCGACTCTCTATTGTGAAAGAGTTAAAAGCTGCTGCCAACGCGTAAAGCGATGAGTCAGTGTCATTACAATGTGGTGAATGCAATGAAATGAACATTCACGACATTGTGGTGAGTGCTAATAATAAAAAGGAATGCAAACGAGAAAAATAAAACAAAGCAGTCCAAGATTGTGGATCTTGTTGAACCTGTCAACCTATTTTTATAAGATAAGACCTCCTGTTTTTACATTGTGATCTGTTGGAAAACTACTACAAAAGCTTTTCCAGGCTGAAAAGCTTTTTTGCCACATAGAATTTAATTTGTAGAGCAAATTCCTGGCCATTGCTCTTTCAAAATGACATAAAATGACTGAGACACATACGCCAGCATTATAGCATCATAGTTTTAAGAAACATATACTTGCTTTTGCTTTATGCTAAGTGATGACATGCAAAACTGCATTTACAGATGCATCTCAATGGATTTGAATGTCATTGAAAAGTTAATTTTTTTCCATATCTCAATTCAAGAGAAACTGTTATACACAATGATAATTATTTATAATATCTGCTTAAAGATTATCTTCAGAGATACTTTTAATCTGAAAAATAAATCTCATCAGAATATATATTCTAATTTACTGAGATGCATCCATATATATAAATAATTCTTGATAGAAAGATACTAGAGGTATTTTTAAATTAAGAAGGCAAAACACAAGACTATTGAGGTATATCAATGATACTACAGTTCATTTAATCCTTAATCTCTATGTTTTAGATTTTCTCACCTGCAGATGGATTTGTTGAATGCCTTAAAAAGTAGTAAGGAGGATGCACGACGACCAGAGCGACTTATTTATCCGTCACTAGGTAATGAATAGATGTGAAACAAACTGTTTAGACGTGTAGGTGGAGCAAGACAGAAGGTAGGCAGAAGTAGGTGGGAAACATAACTTTGTTAAAAACTTCAACAAAACATCTGCTGAATACCGGTTGAACTTGAAAATGCAACAAGAAGAAACAGGAGCAAGAGACAAAAAAAAGCAATTTATTGCAAAAAACATTTAAACCTAAACAGACTATCCACAACTGGTAAACAATTTGAAGTGATAAAATAAATAATAAAAAAAAAAAAACAGAAAGTGAAACTATTTTTTTTTTTCAGAACTAAAACTGTCATGGAGTGTGGTGGTTGCGGTGAGGAGAGACGCTGAGACCCAGGTTATGGTGATGAATAAGATGTATTTAATAATAATGATGCTCGAAACAGTCCAGAGCAGGCAGCACGGCAGAAAACAAGCACGCAGCTAAATACAGGTGTTATGCCCAGAAACGCATGCCTGCCCAAAATTGCATCCCCTCTCGCATAACACCGGTAGCAACTGACAAAACGGACTAGACGGGAGCAAGCACAAACCAGGACTTAACAGTTCTACTGGCGAGTACGGACAGCATCAGAGAACAATAGACACGTTAGACAAACTTAGACAAGGACCCGACGAGGAACACAGACAACAGGTGGGTTTAAATACAGACGGGGAAATCAAGGGAATGAGACACACCTGGGAAACAATCAACGGGGAAGACGCAGAGACAGACTCAGGGAACAGGACTACACAGAAACTCAAAAATAAACACACAGAAACACGGAACATGACAAAAACGGTCAAAAATTTCACTATTAGAGTTTAGATGGGACCTTCAAAAAATTTAACATGGCCCGAGTCCATTGTCTCTGAGCCAACGTAAACTATGCATATTATTTTAAACTGCTACTAGTGGGTACTTCAAAACTTCTGACTTTCCAGTAATGCTGGTGAAATGGAGGCAAACAGTAGTCTGTAGCTAAGCTAACTATGCTAAATGGTTGCTAATCTCACAGTCTATCCTCTTGGAGAAAATCTGGTCTACAAATTTTCACTTGTCTTTCTTTCTCTCTCCTTTTGAAAACCTGATTTTATTGCTTTTCTTGGCAGCATAGCAGTGGCGGTGCTATGCAATTAAATAAACACAAGTTAATTTAAAAAAAACAAAACAAAAAAACAAAACAAATATGACAATATGACCCTTTGCACTGTCTTCACCAAGATGGATGTCCAAACCTATGCTCTCATGTATAAAGCCTGTCAAAATACGTACATGTGGTAGCCTAATATCGCTTTTATTTAGTTGATTTCGCAGTAAAATGGTCACAAGGTGCTGTGCGGTCGGCTGCACAAACAGACAAGGGCCAAAACCAAGCTTGTAATTTTATTTTAATGAGGAAAGATGGAGCGATGGATAGTAGCCATCAATCATAATGACCGGCAGCTCTTGGTGTAACCACGGATTTACAGCAAACACTTTATACAAGGTAAGAAGATTAACGTTCATATACTTTATAAGTATGATTAGAAAGATATCAAATATCGCATTATGGAGAAGGTACGAGTCTAACCATCAGTAACCATGGAAACAATGCCACGCAGTCATGCAGCCTAGCACGTATGGAGAAAAATGAGTAGCGTCTTGTCTTTTGTACGTTTTTAAGGCTGCTCCGGTTTAAGGGGAAACGCTGTTTATGACATAGTGACATAAATCATGTGGTGTGAATTCAGGCCAAGTCGGTAATTTGATCAACACGTCAAGCGGTAGGAGGTTCGGGTCGGTTTCTAAGCTACCTTTAAATACCGCTGTCTATGAGCCCCAACCAAGTGTGTTACGTTCACAGACAAATTAACTCGACTCTCACAAGTAGAAACCACAAATAAAATAACAAAAACAACTTGAAAAACAACATTAGCCGCTCAGTTTAATACTCCCGATTCTCACTTCCGATGTACATCATGGCGCTTCGAATGATTAAGTGACGTAGTTGCAAAGGGTCAATACTAGGGTATCCCCTTTGTCACAAATGCTGTTTTAACCTAAACAATGTAATATTATCTGGAAGTAATCTGGCTAACAACTCAAAGCTTTAGACCAGGGGTGCCCAAAGTCGGTCCTTGAGGGCCGACATCCTACATGTTTTAGTTTTCTCCCTGGTGGTAGTAACAAACTTCTCAGCAAGTCAATGTTCTTCTTAGGCTTCTAACGAGCCATCATTTGATCCAGGTGCGTTAAACCAGGGAGAGAACTAAAACATGCTGGCCCTCATTTTGGACACCCCTGCTTTAGACTGACGTCTAAGCGTCAAATAAATGCAAATCAGTCTGAACAATAACAATACTAATGTGTGTGTGTTGATAACTATAGGGGAAAAAACATCCGTCAAAGCACCCTCAGTAAAATGCCTAGCTCCCCCTTAGCACCTGCAGGAAAAAATTTCTGGAGCCGCCACTGCAGCATAGTAACTTCACAGGAACGAACCATTTCATGCAGATCCGGTGGAGGGAGGTTGGTTCAGTGCAAATATGGATGTGTGCTTTTTGGTATGGGAGTGATAACGTTTTTTTTTGTTTGTTTGTTTGTTTTTTTACTGCTAAAAACAATTTAAAAGCAATTTAACATGAAAGTCCAACTGAATAAACATTATATTTTCAGTCCATGACTCGGCACTGAGCTAGCTGCTAGCAACATTAGCATTTTGGGGAACATAATATATCTTACCTTACATATGAATGCTGGTCCTTCTTAGTAACTGTCCAATAAAATATCTGAAAATACAATTTAAACGATGCCATTGTTACCTGTTAGAAAGTGGCGCTGCAAACTCCGGCATTGTTCGTTTTCACACCGCCTGTTTTTAGCCGTAGATTGTTGATCCACTTTTCTCCTCTTTTTTCTGTAAGTCTTTTAAAATTAATTCCCTTGTGACCAACTACCTTCTTTATTTGAACGGTTGGAACAACCATAGAGGACACAGATTTTAGCCATTTTGATGCTGGATCAACAGAAGTAAACGGGCTGCATTTACTTCTTGCCCTCCGTCTGCGTTGGATGACGTCAGAGCTATGTCATCTGAAACCCAGCAATATGGCGCCAATGACTAGGTGTATCAGTCAACCAAGATATCTCTAATTATATCTAAAATGTATTTTTAGATAGTTGTTTATTTGACTTGTCAAATTAAATTGCAGATATCTTGAAAGCACATAATGACTAGGCAAAACTAAATTTGAAATATCTGGAATTATAAGTTTTGCTTGTCCAAAATCCTTATGGGATATTTTCAAATGAAGAGAGATCTTTAATTAGACAGATTTTCTATGTGAGATATGAATTAACATTTTGACTCGCCAGAATGACTTTATTGATATCTTGAATTTGTACTCTGTCAAGTCAAAACATCTTATTTTGGCATTTTGGAAGTTCAATAAAAATAATAATAATCAGGGAAAAAAACACACACAAAATGTTTTGAAAGTGCTTAATTTTCAGCTTTAGGAATGGGTTGACAATAGCACTTTTATTTTTTCAAAGCATTAAGCCTTTGTCTTAATCAGAGGTGAATAAACATGAAATTAGCAGTTTTCTGAAACAGTCTTCAAGTGCATAAAATTTTGCATTTTCCTATCCAATACTTCTGCACTCTTGAGCCAAGTACTACAGTTTAGTACTTTGTAAACCACTTTTTTTCATATAATCATTTTCTTTGCAACCAGAGGACCCACGTATTCTGCACACAGAGAGAGTGTATGTAATGCTTGCATCTGGCCACTTGATGGTGACATCCAGCCATAATGTAAAATTTTACATGTCTGAAAAAACATCCCACTATTCATTTTCACTTTTTTTTCTTTTACTCTAAAATGTTGCTGTCATGATTTTTCTCATGGTGTTAGGATAAATATTGAATGAAGTAAACTGTAGTTTGACACTACTAAAACAAATACTCTACACTGATCACTGATGACAATATATGTATTTGTTTCAACCTGGTGGCAATTTTGTATGTATCGGTTTTACATCTACAGTTAATCAAACCTGTCTCCTTCCCGTGATAATATGTAGACCTGTGTCTCATGAGGCTCCATATTAACCTCTTTTTTTTGTTATCACATAACAGAATTGATGTAAGGTCTGCCTGTCATGCCACAACAATATTTTTCATTTTCATTTTTCAAGCATTTTTCAAAGGAATGCATGTCAGTGTGGGCTCAGAAAATTTCAGCATAAAGCTCTATGAGGAATGTATTACATTTTATTATGTTTATTATGTCATTACATTTAGTCATATAAAGTAATGTAGTATTTATTTTTTGGTAAAATAGACCTAACAATCTATCAAATACAAGCCTTCCCCCACACACACACACAGGTCTTTCCAGGGAAATTGTATTTTCTGGCTGTCACAGTTTTGTCTCTTCTACTTAAAGAAACACAATTTCTTATGACATGATGAACAATATTATCTTTAAACCAAAACACCAAAGGCAAGAGTCTTTAGTTAACTTGACAAAGGCAGAGCCTATTTTTGGACTGTAAGGGTGATATGTCGGCCACATGATGAAATGATCAAAACACTCCCTAAACATTTTTTTAGGAAGTTCAGAAGTGTTATTTCCATGACAGCATCAATTCTTGTAGACTTTGGGGATTGTAGTTTTACAGTGCAGCTCTCCACTAGGCTCAAAAAGAACTTTGTACAGTGCAGGAAGACCCTAACCCATAACTTCACATTATAATTTAAAAATAATTGTTTTTGCTCAAAGCTTTAATGCATTTCAGAAGAATAAACAATTTAAAAGGTTCAGCAACATGTTCAGTAACTGCAGGATTGACCACTGTGGGTCACATGCGACGGTAGACGTGCAGAACGTTGTTGCACTGCGGGCAGGAATGCTGCACATCCTTGCAAGCGCCCACGAAGAACGGGATCAAACAGCAAGGCCAAATCCTGGATAAGAAATATTATTTAAAAAATAACAATAATAGTAAAACCACTCAACTCATTCATTCGAAAGTGTGCAGTCTTTGTCTGTATTCTCCATTATCGTGTAGTGCAAAAATCAGATAACGGTTCCAGTTTCTCCTCCTGCTCTGTCTCCTTCTCCTCTCCCTCCACATCCATTTCCTTCTCTTCCACCTCACTCCTTCTCTGACAGGCATCGTCCTGTCTCTCAGTTAGTTACAACCACAGCTGACAGTGTCCTTGTTTGCTACTAAACAGCAACAATTATCAACTTTTTAGTACTTTGGCAAATAATTCATAGTCAAGCATAAACACAAAACAGAAACCAACTTCAGAAAAGTGCTAAACAATCCGGGAGTCAATCACTGACATTATTTGTATTTCTCTTGATCTGTTAGTTTGGCACATTTGCCTTCACTAATTTGTTTTTTTTTTCTCCCAGTTTTCTCCCTTTATTATAAAAGCTATCAAACTGACCCAGTTTGAGCTATCACTGTCCTCCTGTGGCTGCAAGGACGGCAGCACTGCTAAACTTTATAGGGGAAAAAAACTTTATCTGATCACAGTTCAACCTGCACCAAACTCGTTGTTCGTGAAACATGAAACTGGCAAAAAGTAGTTCAATATTTTAACTTTTTACTCACCCAAATATAAACAGTACTCCAGCTATGAGCCAAGTGAGCATGCCCAGTTTGTATTCAGTTACGGTCATAACTTTGGTCTTGCAAAACTGACACATCATGTTCACAGGAGCCTCAGTTGGTCTCACTTGCACCACCACAGGGTTTGCTGTCAATAACACTTTGTTAATGTTTGAGCTCCTTTACATATATCTTTAAACTTTAGACTCAACTTCAATGAAAAGACACAAACTGAGAAAGTTACTCACCAGGTTGAGTGGCCTGATTTTGCTGTACAACTGTTTGATGAACTAGAAGTATAAAAACATTGAACTTGGAGTTAACTGAATGAAGCATAAACTGGTCAAGATTTGGAAAAGAGACAAAGACTGGAGGAAAAGGGGTGAAATTATATTGAAATGCAGAATAAATAACAACGAAGATGACCTCTGATCTCTTACCAAGCTGGATATTTGGCTGAGGAGCAGGTTGCTGATATTGCTGGTCAACAGATTGCTGATACTGCTGAGCAACTGGTTGCTGATATTTCTGATCAACAGGCTGGGGATATTGCTGAGCAACAGGTTGCTGATACTGCTGAGCAGCAGGTTGGGGATATTGCTGAGCAACAGGTTGGGGATATTGCTGAGGAACAGGTTGCTGATAGTAAGAAGCAGCAGGCTGGGGCGCCACACTGGAGTCCAGTGGTGGACCAGGATATGGTGGTGCTAACATTTCTGGAATAGCTGCAGTATATTTAGGAGGTCCTTCACCTTTGTCCATTTTATCTGTCAAAAAGTAAAAAAAAATCATGATGGCAAAGCTGTAAAATATCAGATGTCTCCATCAGTTCTTCTGATGCCTTTAAGTGAGGAACTAAAATATGACACCAAGCTTGTCAAGTGCCAAAGATAAGAGGGAAGAAAAGAATGCTTGAAAAGTTGTCTGTCAGGTTGGAACATTTAAAAGTAATGCTTGACTTCTTCCCTGAAAAATACTCATTGCATACATAATGCAGCATTTATACTTACTTTGTAAGAGGATGGACAGACAAAAACAGGACATGAGACACTGGTTTAAAGTGGGTTGGTGCATATATATATATGTATATATACACAGATACATATTCCATGTTATATTTTGAGGAAATGTACAATGATGTAAAAAGTTTTAGAGATACATAAGATTAAACCAGCATCTTGTCATCATGCCACCATCTTGCCTCTCAAACTGGTTCGGCGCAGAAAACATCTGTTTTACCCAAAGTATGTACATTGTGATAAGGGTTACTGATAATAAAAAGAAATGCACCCGAAAAGAAACCAAACAGCCAGAGATTGCTGACCTTTTTGAACCAGTCCACATTAAAAAGAAGTCGCCTCCTGTTTAAACATTGTCATCTGTTTACAGACTACTCCCAACGCTTCTCCAGACTAAAAAAGGTTTTTGTTTGCCGCATTGAGTTGGTTCCAGAGCTACAATATGGCCATTGCTCTTTCAGTATGACACCTAAAGCTACTCACACACGTTCCACCATTATATTTGTAAGAAACATATACTTGCTTTTACTCTATGTTAGCTGTAAACTCCATTAACGGGTTCTTCTGCAGGAATCTAAATTTGTTGAAAAGTTCAATTTTTTTCAGTATTTCTTTCAAGTGAAACTGATAAATGTAGACTAATATTTTCAAACCTTTATTTCTGTTTATTATAATAAATTATTTTTGCTTAGAGCTAGTTAAAAAAATGACATTTAATCTAAGAATATTACATTAGACAAATAAACAAAAGCATTTTTGATCAATGTAGATTTAATCTTAAAAAAACCTGCTTAAGACTTGCTGTTTTTAAAAAGTACTTTTATCTGAAAAACAAATCTCACTGGAGCGTATACTCAGCCAAGAGAAGTACCTGCATTTTGTAATAAACACTGAAAGAAACCAGTTGCACTGGTTTCTTTTAGCTTTACTAAGAAACTGATCAAGTCTGTGCTTTTCATAGGAATCTGAAATTAAAAAGGCAACATAATGTATTGTTGAGGTTTTAACAATACTACAAAATTTTCTTCATTATAAGTGTATATTTTAGATTTTCTCACCTACAGAAGGATTTGCTGAATGCCTTGAAATCCGATCAGGGAGATGCACAATAGCCACACCGTCTTAATCATCTGACACTGGACAACGAATAAATGTGAAACCAACTCTGTCAGACCAAAGGTGGAGCAAAACACAGCAGGCAGGAGGAAGTAGGTCAGAAACATAGATTCTTTAAAAAAAAGATTGTAATCCTCTGTAAACATGTTGCTGCCCAGTGTAAATCTGAGAAGATGAGTAGAATGATTTATTTTAGGTTTATTTAGATTTTTCTTGGCAGTCCATAAGGTTGGGTATACTTCTTAAAATCTTAAAAACTCAAAATAAAGGGAGGGCAGGACTTATTGGAACCTGGTCTTCAGATGTTATTTTAATATTTCTGCATAATGTTCTTTCCTTATGATGCTACTAAATGTGATGCTCCAGTTCCTCCTGCATTAAAACAACTCCACAGCATGATACTGCCATCACCATACTTTCTGATGTTTTGAGGCTTAAAAGCACTCCCTTTTTTTATTCCAAGTGTGAAAATGGTCATTATGGTTGTCAGATCAGAAAACTTGTCTCCAAAACAAAAATTATTATAATTGGACCTAAAGAGGAGTGATGTAGAGTCAAACCACAGCTTCAGTTATTACAGCCAAAACTAGCGATCAGGCCCAAAACCTGGGAATAGTGATGGACTCTGACCTGAACCTTCAGAGCCACCTAAAGACACTCACAAAGTTGGCCTTCTATCACCTGAAGAACATCTCCAGGATTAGAGGACTAATGTCTCAGCAAGATCAAGAGAAACTCATCCATGCGTTTATCTTTAGCCGCATTGATTGAACCTTCAAAGGGATATTGAAGATAAAACAAAAAGAAATGTCCAAAAGTGCAAACATTTCAGGCTGATGAAGCACATTCATGTTGTAATAAATTGTTATGGGCTGACCTATAAAAATAGGTAATATCACTTATTTCTTTGTCACAGGGAGATTGGAGGTGAGACCGGGCCGACCGAGTTAGAGTGGGAACGTAAGTATAGCTGTTTCGAGATTGATTTTGATAGATTTTTGACTATTGTGCTGTGTTTACTTAATTAAATGAAGTGTATTGCTATTATTATTATTATCATTATAGACACTATGGACACTATCTGCAGTGACAGCCAGTAGATCTTTGTAGATCAGACCTTACATGTAGTGAATGAATCTATAAGATATAAATTACACTTTCAAAAGAAAATTGAACATTTTCAATATTCGATTCATTCAGAGTGTTTGAGCTGTACTTGTTATGAAACGAGGTCCTTCAAGTGATTCTGGTTGGCAATGTTTCTAACACTGGCTTATTTTTAACGCTTAGCTGAAAAGCGTTCTTTGTTGTCAAGGTTGCAGCCTTCTTTCTTGTTCTCCAACTAAACTGAAATCTCAGGGAAACACAACTAAAGCACACATAACAATTGACGTAACGCTTTTTTAATTCAACTTAATTTGCCATGTGTTTTAGGCTGTTTTAAGAAACCTATGAAAAACCCAATGAGGAAAACAACATGTGACATTGTGGGTCATTTCTGCACACGTTGGACCACCAGTAAGTATATTTTATTCCTCATTTAGTTCTGAAAAGAGGGATGTGCAAAATATAACCCACAGGTCATCTGCTGCCCTTTTATTGATTTTCTGCTCACAACACGCATTTAAAGAAGGACACCAAACTTGGCCCGACAAAAACTGGAGAGTACTGCAAATGAAAACCCAAAATATCATGACAAGATATTCTCTGTAAGGCACAACACAAACTATGCTTTTCATAATAATTATTATTTTCATGAAAATAAAAAAAAATAAAAAAACAACAGCTGTTGAAAAAAAAGTGTTTAAAAAAACACAACAAAAAATAGAAAAATCCCAAAAACTTTCCAGAAAAAGAAAATGAAAAACAATCTACCACAGACATGAAGGTCATTGGATGCAAGATTTTATATATTTTTGCATCACATTTACAGGTAACAAATAAAAAAAAATATTCACAATACTGTCAGTAAATTTAATGCTTAAAAACAAACACTGCGGGGCACTGCGTGACGCCCCGTAAAAGTTCACGGAAAACACAGTCTTCTTCTTTATTCATCTTGTGAGTTCTTCATTTTCTCCAATTTGCTGACATAATTGACTTCACATAGTTCACTTCTGTGCGTCCATGCTTTCATCCACTCAAGTTGGTTAAACATTCTTCAGACAACACTCTGGTTTATTTTCTGTTACCTGCTTGACATTTAATTTCAACTGTGCTTGGCGAGTTGTTATCGTCGTTCCCTGGAGGAGATCCAGGAAGGCCCATATATTCATAATTAAACGTCTGACAGCTCTAAAGGACAGCCAGGAAAGACAAGTTGGCATCATGGTGATGAATGCATGGCTTTTAGCTTTTCCATTCTGTGTACTGCATAGATTATAACTGTGGTACAGCGTTTTACAGGCTGGTGGAGAAAGATTGAGGGCTGCGAATCTGGAAAATTTTAGTTGTAAAGTGATTTTTTTTAATTGCATTGACATGTTCCTTCTTACTGGAAGTGATAGCCAAAAATAGTCCCGACTTTAATCTCACAGATAATCTGGGGAGGGAGCTAGAGATTAGACTGATAGCGAAGAAGCCTTCCTACCTCAAAAACTTGTATCTTATCATCAGATGGTGTTACAAATGCCAGTGGAGACGTGCAGAAAGCTGCTCAGCAATCACAAGAACTTAATTGCTGTGCAGCCAATGAAGATTTTGTTTTGCTGTGTTTTGCTGAACAGTGTCGTGTTACACTGGCAGCTTGTTGACTGTCTGCCTCTCAACCCATGTAGATTATTGAAAACGGTAACAAGCTTCTTTGAGGCGGGCAGCTATTCCAAACTAAATAGTTTCCTCCAACCATCAGTAATAAAAAAAAGCAACTAATTTGGTTAGCACATGGTTCAAAACATGACAATTTATTTTTATAAACTAAGATATTTTTGTGAGCTACTACATGCCAAAAAAAAAATTTCAAAACATAAATATAGAGAATTTCACCTTGAAACCAAAAACTAACACCAATTAAAGGGGAGACGAAGTGAAAAGGGAATCTAACCTCAGATGAAGTCCTGAGGGACCAAATATCTAATCTTTGAAGCTGCTAATATGACAAGACCAGCCATGTTTGGAAAAAACCTCCGTGCTCCAAAAGATGGGAAGGCAATTACCAGGCTTCAAGCCCATCCCTGTCGCCCGCACGGTGTGCTAACCTTTCATGTCCAAGTGTCGCATTTTGAACGATCTTGACAGGAGATCCAAACAAAACAAAACTTTTTTTCTTTCTTTCAGATTAAAAAAACAAAACAAAACAGGAATTCCCAAAAGACTGAAGAGTCCTTGATGAAATAATTTAAAAACATAACAGGAGGAGTCTATCTTCGTTTTACGTATCGCGTGCCTCTTCAAAACACAGATTGCTACTTACACAGATTGCTACTTATGTTTACTTCATGTCAGAAAATCTGCTCAAACATGAAATTATTATTTACAGTGTTCATTTTCAGGGGCTGTACGTACGCCTCAGTGGGTTTCATCGAGCCCATTGTTGACACTTCCAACTGGGATTATCCCAACACACAGCCTTGTGGAGGTCAGCCCTCAGGTGGGCTGGTGGTCTCTGTCTGACTGCAATGACCTCTCAGCGGGTTCCTCACTTAGACGTTAGAACTGAGCTGTAAGAAAGTATGAAAAGCGATCTTGTTCTTTACTGGGTTCTGGTAGCTTAGACATCTGGTGAGTAAAAACAGTTTTCCAATATTTAGTCAAGTGGGCCAGGTTTGGTGAATTTGATGGTTCTGTGGGTTTTTCTGTTGGACTGTTACCACATCTCTTAAAGGGGCAGTGTTATGTAAAATAGACTTCTGATAGCTTTACATCATGTTATAATGTTATTCTGTTCAAGGTCATACCTGGAGTGTTGTCTTGATTCTTTCATGGATGTTTGACAAGTCCTTCAATCTCCCATGGCAACCATTCAGCCACTCAAAACGACTGGGTGGACCCAGCGCCGCCTTCGAGATGCAGCTCCAAGAAGGACCTGCAGTTTCCAAGCTTCCGCCTCACAGAGCAGCCCTCCCCTCACTCAGCTCCTTCAGACTAGCCAGCAGCAATTAGCAAACACCTGGTAGAGCTGCACATCTGCTGAGCTCATTATAGGAGCTGCTTCTCAGTGCAGCGCTGGTAAAACATTGTTAAATTGTTAATAGAAAAGTTTCAGAAAGAGCAGGAGTTTTTTAAAGAGACAGATACCCGAATTTCAAGGTGTGAAATTACAAAATCAAAATTCTTTTAAGTCATATTTTACATATGCAGCATTTTTATAACAACGGCAGGGAACATAATTATTTGATTGTGATATAAAATTGCACTTTGAGCCTGGAAAACATATAGTTCCGCCCCTTTAAGAAAAAACTAATTAGAAAAATCAATTCCATAATTTTTCAAGCCCTAATGTGTACATTTTAGAGCAAGAGACTTCCAAAACAAAATGCAACATAAACTGACATGGAAAAGGCAAGCTTGAACTCAGAGTCTCAAGGTTAAATCTTTATTCAAAGATTAAACTTTACTCACTGAAATAACAACTACACTTTAGTTTATCATATATTGAAGTATTTATTTAACAATTTAATCACGTACTGGAGTGTGGCCCTATTTCCCCTCCTACTGAGTTTAGATTCTACACATGCTTGACTCGTTTGTGCAGAAACTGGCCTTTCTTTCATGTCGTTATCTCCTCTTTCACTCGTTAGAGACAAACACTAACATCTCATCCTTTCTGAGTTTTATTCATGTTTTAATTTGAAAGGGTAATTTTTCTGTGAATTGTGATCCTACAGGCACAATTGAACTTTATTTACATTTAATCAGATTTTTAATCTGACTTTTTATCCAAGAGGATTGAATGCCAGAATAAAATAAAATAAAAATCTGGCTTGAAAAAGGGTTGTGTTTACTTTATATTCACTCTACCTCTCAGTGTGGTTATTTCTGTAAAAGCAGAGCTTTCAACAGGTCTGCTTTTGGTTTCGTTTATTTGATTTTAAATCTCTTTGTGTGCCCTGTGGAGAAATTTAAGGCACTCCACACTGATAAAAACAAAAACACGCATTAATGAACGACTATCCGAGGTGCTGAAAAGTAGATAAGTAAGATGTAAACTCTGGAAGCCACAAATAGTTCGGTTTTGTTTGATTTGCTTCCACTTGAATTAAAAAGACAGGAAAAAAGAGGCGACAAAATTAACCAGATGTCCAAAACATGCTGGTTTAAAAGGAATGGGGAGATGTAAAAGTTTATTACTCCCTATCATCGTTTTATTTATTTACATGCCAAATAAAACACAAACTTTTTTTATGAAATAATCAATATAAATAAATGATATAAGTAAGTCCTGTCAGGGATGGATTAAATATAACTAGGGATGATTTAATTTAAAATTTAATTTTGGGAGATCGGCCGATTTTACATGTGAAACTGATCTTATCCACCGACGTTACCAACCTCGGCAAAGGTCTAAAAATCAACCACTGTGCTTTTCTCCTGTGAGAGAAGTTTGACTGACAAACCTGCTGATCAGGTCATGTCTGCACATTTAGAGTTAACAATAGTCACCCTGTAGTTGCCAGTTCAGCAACTTCCTTGTTATATTGAGCAACATTTCAGACAAAAAAATCTTATCGGCCAAAATCAGAATCGGTAAGTTAGGCTGTTTAAAAAATCGGTGATTGGCCAGAAAACTGCAATCGGTGCAGCCCTACTAAGAACATTTCAGTTTTTTTCATAGGAAGGTTAATAATATATCTGGGCAGTGCAGAGCCGAGTCCACAACGCAGAAAGGCTCCTTGGAACGAATTAGAGCAGGAATGTTACATGTTTTTCCACTTGGCTTGCTCTGAGCATTACTGGAGTTTTAAAACTTTAGAAATGACTTTGTAATGCCTTCCAGACTCAACAAAATATGTTATTATTTCTTGTTGAGGTCTTTTAGCCTATTTCATGTTGTCAGACAGGCTCTATGTAGATTATTTCTTCTCTCTCCGGCTATAACAGAAATGGAGCTAGTGAAAGTGAACGAAAAATATTTAATTTGTTCTAAGTTAACAAACAACAGCATTTATATTGGAATGGGTTGGCTTGGATAGCATTTATTCCTTAATAAAATCACCATTTGAAAACTTGCTTTTTATTTCTACTCAGGTTATTTTTGTCTGATATTAAAACATGAGACATATAAGTGTGACAAAGGCAAAGCAACAGAAACAGAAGAAATCTGCAAGGGGATCATACTCTTTCACGGTACTGTCTGGTTCTTCTTCCTCACCGTGGAAAAGCAGTTTTTCTAGGTGAAAGTGAGAGGAAGGTGATTATAACATCCCTGAGGGCTACCTGTGTTCACAGTGAGACTTGAGGAGGTCTGCCAGTCCATGTGCTGCGGTCAAGCTGACCTGAAGTCTGTAACTCGTTTATTGCTGGATGACCGCAGTTGATGCCGAGCTTAAATCTACAAATAACCCTCACAGCTCTGTTCGGTGTGTGAGCGCAATGGGAAGCGTTCTGGAAATGTGGAAGTATTCACGACGCAATGGATCGACAAATCAATGCCATCTCAGTCCTTTTGTGTTCCTCTCCCCACAGACGGGACGGATTTGTTTTGTTTTGGGCGATTGCTGGTTGTGTGCGACGCGTGATTGCTCCGCACAAACACGACTGCCAACTGTGAAATTGGAGACGAATCCACGAAAGTAAAAAAGCAAACGACTTGCAAAAAGATAAAGCGTGACGACTGATGAAGCTTTGAAAGGACCGAGGGCCACAGAGTTGGAATAGATGCTGCGGATGTGTGTGACGGATGACTGAGCGAAGCCTCTTTGATAAACCGACTCAACAGAGAGTAAACACAGAAGCAATAATCTGCAGCGAGAGGAAACAGTCCCGACTGCAAGCCTCCTTTCTACCTCTCTCTCTATTTACATGAATATGTTTCTGTTCTCCCCATGCAACAATGCCAGAAATGTCATGCAGTATCTCTCTCTCTCTGTTGCCTCTCTTGAAGGTCATACGTACTTCATTGTCTTTTACATATCTCTGTGTAACTCAACGTGCTTGTAAAAGGGATTTATGGTAAGAAAAAAGGAGAGATGCAAAGAGCGATGTCTTCTATTTGCCGTCTGCCTTTTCTTCGCATGAACACTCTTCAGAGCACAAATGCTCACAAATTGCAATCTATACTTCCATGACAACTGAGAAGCATCTTGTTCCTGAGAAAACAGTTTGATTGAACCAGGAGCTCTCAAACAGCAGCTTAATAAACAGGAGACCGATCAGATTTGTTGTTTCTGTGTCATTTTTCATGGTCAGGAAATTATTCAAGAAGTGCTCAAAGGTGAGCCATGAACTGTAGGATCAATTATGGCACGCTTTCATTTTTTTTTTAAAGGTTTCTAATTATTCCAACTAGTTCAATGCACGATTAAACATTAAAGTCTTTGAGAAATATCTGAAAATATAATTTAAAAACATTGTGAGTTTTTTTTCTCCTCTAAAGTTGCCGTTCACGAGCCTTGATCCAAATTCAATGATCTTTCTGTCGATGAAACTTAGCGCCTCAGCCGCCTCCCTTTATCCTTTTTGTTTTCCCCGCCGAAGGTCTGCTGCCTCAGTGGAGCGATCAACCGCCCTGTAAATCTCTTTGACAGGTGAACTGACAATCGAAACAAAAAAGTGACTCATTTTAAGGCCTGATCCAAATGAGGAAACCTGTCTGAAATTGAGTGGAAAAATTGCTTCTTGACTGGCATGCCTTAACCGCTGTTAAAATTACAGAGAAGAGATGAGAGGACATTGTGTGGGTGGGCATTTATTACTGCAACTCATGAGAGAGATTTATCTGAACTGAAAGGTAAGAGCTGGTGTGAGGAGCGTCAGTAAAACTCAGCTAAGATATCTGCTACTTTGTAGCTTTGAGGGCTTGTGTTGATGTTAAAACCGTACATTACGAACCACATCTCCTGCTTTCGGATGAAGTCAAACTTGAATTAAGTTACTTCCCTTGTTATGCAAAGGGTGAACATTTTGATACAATTATCCCCGAGACCTCTGTCTGTTTAACAAAGCCCGGCTGTTTTCTAAGAACAAAACTGTCTGTGTTGCTAAATTTTCCACGTCCTTTATGCAAATTTAAAACTCTTCCTGTGGTCGTTTCTCGTTAGTTTTAGGTGTGAGCATGCCCCATCAAATGCCACGTCAAATTATTTCTCTACGTAGTTATTTGTTTGTTTGGTAAAAAGTTCCCCTGATGGACGGAAACAGGATGAAGGCTGTTGCCCACTTGCAGCGCTTCGTTTCTCCTCACAGCTGTGAGTTTGAGATAATGAAATGCAGGCTGAGAAAAAAAAAAAAAAAAGTCTCTTCCCAGCTTTCAAATTACACCCATCACGTTCACTTTCATGTTGTGTTAGTGATATTGGATAAAATTTGCAAATGCACCATCACCCCTGACAGCTTAAACTCCAGCTGTCAGTCATTTTGAAGATATGCTTTCATTTCAGTGGCCATTTTGGAGAAATAATACTTTGACAGTTGTGGGTGTTTTGGGTTGTTTTTCCCCCATCTATGTTCTTATTTTGATTATTAGCTTGTTTATTTAATTAAGCTGGATGCTGCCTTATCAGTCCATTCCTTCATATATCTTGATTGTTCTTGCTTTGCGTTCTCTATAATTTTTTGAGTGTATTATCGGTGTTGATTGTTTTTCCCCCCTCTGGTCATTGTTTACTTCTTCCTCAGCTTCATTCATGTTAATGTTAACCTGTTTCCCCCCTGCTTTTCCTTCACACCTTCAACCTGTTCCAATCAGCCACCTGTTTCGTCCAGTAATCAGGTCTTCCAGTATTTAATCTAATTAAGCTTGAGATATTTTGGGGGAAAAATATAACATCTAAGATCTGTCGTTAGACGTGCAAAGCTAGTAGAGACATATAGCTTAAATACTTAGGAGTGTTATACCAACGAAAGATGGTACAACAACACATTGACTAGCGTGGGAATAAATACAAATTGAACACTACATTTTCTGTTTTTAATCTAAAAAATACCTTTTAATTCTGTTTGTTTTCTTTGTTTCAAAAATGATGCGCTACTTTGTGTCGCTAGATAAAAGTTTGTAATCTGACAAAATGGAAAAAGAACCAGGAGCGCTTTGTGTTGCGATAAATAAAATCCCAACAGTTGATACAAGATGGCATAGTCCTTCTTATTAAAGTGGAGAGAGAGAACGAAAATTGAACTTCATTGCTTCATTACGGAGTCTCTCTGAATGCCCCTCTTTCGCTTTCTCTCTCTCTTTCTCTCTCTCTGATCAAACCCTGCGAAGGAGAAAAGCTTTGAGCTCAAAGTTAAAAGAGAAGCGGCGGAGCTGCAGCTCAGCACCACGGACAGCGAACCATGCCGTCATTTTCTACCCGTTCTGGTCAAGCAGTGGGAAAATCCTAAGAATGTGTCGAAGATAAAGAGGCTTTTTCTTGGACTTTTTTTTAACCTCTGTTCAAAGTAAGACGAACCCTGACTTTGTACATTTTTACTCGATGTGTCTCTAAATTCCTTAAGTACCGTATTCCGTCATTATCTAAAAAAAACAACAACAAAAAACAAAAACGGAGTAGCTTTAGCAAGGGTTTATAATTTACCCTGTGAAACTCCTATTGCAGAATCCAGATGTATAAATGTAAATCCAAGCAAATGCGCTGTGCGTAAAAGCGGTGACTCCGCTCGGTGCCATTTGGCTTTGGTGCGCGGCGCACTGTTCGGCTCGCCTTGATATTTGGAAATAAGATTTTAAATAAATAAATAAATAAATAAATATAGCGTTAATGAGGCTGACGTGAAGCTTTTCAAACTACACCAACCTCTCAAGTCAGATCTAACTGTCTCTTGTTTAAACTTAGTTATATTTGAGTGAAAACCTCTTTTTATTTTATCGACATAAGAAAAGCAGAAAGTAGCACTTCACACTTGCAGCTGTTTTACTTCTTCTTTTTTGCTCTAAAATAAGAACAGCACCGTCTATTTTCGGAATCGGGGGAATCACATCTGCATGTGGATTGTACACAATGGACCCTCCGGACCCGTACTGGTATCCACTCCCTCCGGAGCCCAACTCCTCCGGAGCCGCTGGCTCACCCTTCTTCTTTCCCTATCCTCGTCTCCTGAACGTCTCCTCCAACATGTCCACGCAGAGTGTCCCCTTCCAGGGCAGCAGCACCCCGGTGACCGCTATTATCTACCTCACTGTCTTCTTGGTGGGTCTGACCGGCAACACGCTGGCCATTTACGTGGTGTTGCGCTACGCCAAGATGAAGACCGTCACCAACATCTACATCCTGAACCTGGCCGTGGCCGATGAGCTCTACATCATCGGACTGCCCTTCCTCACCACTCAGAACGTTCTCTCCTACTGGCCCTTCGGATCGTTCCTCTGTCGTGTGGTGATGACTGCGGACTCCATGAACCAGTTCACGTCCATCTTCTGCCTCACGGTCATGTCCATGGATCGATACCTGGCTGTGGTCCATCCGATCCGGAGCACCAAATGGAGACACCCTCGCGTGGCCAAGGTGGTGAGCGCAGCGGTGTGGGCTGTGTCCTTCATCGTGGTCCTGCCGGTGGTCATCTTCTCTGATGTGCAGGTTTGTCTTTGGGCCATATATTTGTAGTAAGTCATCATTAAATTTCAACCAAACACATTCAGTTGGAAGGCAACATTTATTGAACCCCAAAAGTGCAGCAAATAATTAAATAAATAAATAGATTGAAGATACTTTATTGTGTCAGTAACTACTGAAAGGTTTGACATAAAACATAAATTATTGATAAAGTATCTCGTTAAATAAATATAGAATTAATTGGTTTGGTTATTGTGTTTACAAAAACATTTCATTATCTATCTAAAGGGGGCGCTAGGGCGCATCAGGATTTTTTTTTTTCTGCCAACCTTGCAGATCAAAGTTAGTGGGTGGGGCCGATGTTGAAGTCGAGATGAGGTAGACTTGCTCTGCAGGTTGCTGAAGTGGACCCAAACACAGCCAGGATTCAGACATAGTCAAAGTGTCAAAAAAAACAACAACAAACAAACAAACTGTAGAACCTGTAAATAAGTGTGTATAAGCCGATTTTTAGCCTGGAAATCTACAACTAAAAGTGATAAGACCACAGTCTCCATTTGTATTGTGTTTTTGAACGAGATAAATTTGTACTATTTTCATATTAGTTGTTTTTAAGTTAGTTTTTGTGCTATATCTGATATTATTTTTATATAGGGCTATGTGTTTCAATGTGTTTCTAACTTCCCTTATGGGGAAAAACACACAAGGGCAAAATCACATATACACACCACGTGAAAAAAATCCTTTGTGATAACATGTCAGCAAAACATGTGACCTCCTGTGTTTTGCACACATTTCTCCATGGTGATAAAGTGTGAAACCTATGGAAGTTCACATGTCTGTCTTGTCCAAGGACACAATGACGAAGTGACACAGATAGAGCAGGGATTTGAACCAACAACCCATCATTTTACCTGCTGAGCCCAAAACAAACTGCATGAAAAGCTGAGGCGTTCAGAAACTGTTGGTTCCTTTAAATCCAGAATGAAACCTTCATTGTTTACTGCTATGGAGAAAAATTACCTTGAAATTCAATTTTCACAATTTCTTTTTTCCAATTAGCATTTTAACGGATGTTTTGTGTGATTTTACACATTTATTCAGTTATTAACTTCTGTTATATAATCACATCTACAATATCCTTCTTTACTTTCTTTTTTTCCAAATAGTTGCATCAATGTCCTTCTGAATTAATGAAGATGTAGAAACTTTACCGGATTTTTAGCAGTCAATAATTTTCTCCTGTGCTGTTGGTCTGCTGTCCTGCTGCATCTCTGTTGTCCAAGATGTTGATGTAGTATTATAGAAAGTCAACCTTGATTTGTTTGACTTCTAGATTTTAAGATTTATTCATATGGAGAAATAAATCTTATTTCATGCTCAGCACTGAGTGAGCAGCTGGCCAGTTTAAGAGGAATAAAATAGTTAATATAAAAGTTTCTTGACTTCTGCGTTTAGGGATTTAATATTTGTTTTGTTAAAAAATGCCATTTAACCAGTTCTTATTTAAGTTGCATCACAATCATATGTGGAATGAGATGTGTGATCACATGATCTTTAATAAATGGATCTCTCTTGTTTTTACTGTTGTTTCACATGTATCCTACATGTGTTTTAATGTGTGTTTCACATGTTCTCCACTTGTATTCCATTGGTGTTTCACATGTGTGTTTTTCCTTTTTCTGACAAATGAAACACATTTTGGGCACATGGTTGATGCTCCACCTGTGAAGACGATGTTGGTTGTTTAAAGTGTTTTACGCAGTAAATGTGGTTTTATTGGAATGGAAATCATTTTAAATGGCGTCTTTGCAATAAATACTGATGTGTCACTTCAATGCACGTGTGACGACACAGCAATGCTTGCACTGACATAAAACCTGTGGTAATTAGAAAACTTACGTTTCACTGGGAAATGTAAGCACAAAGTTTCAAGAAAGTAATTTTTTTCTTACACTCGTTTTTTGCCTTTCTTGTGTCATTATAATCACAAAATATCTGCTGATGACTCAGCGAGCTCATTTTTCAAATGTTCCTCCTGCATAGTCATGGATCATTAATGAAGGTAGCAGCTCTTTCTCAGTGTCTGAACATATAAAGGGAGAAACATTTTAAATATAATGTGGTATTTTCACTTGTGTGCCATCAAACTTAACTTCTACCTGTGCGGGTAGATGGCGGACATACTAAAGGAGTTTGACAGATTGTGCCCTTGGGATAATATTTTAATAGCTAATTTGCAGTAATGCTACAAATACACAGGCTAATTATGAGGAGAAAAAAGAGCCTTGCAAACCTAGTTAGTGGCTGCAAGACAAAGCAGGCTATTCTGCTCATGCAGTTGTTGAGGGAAACATGTTAATGCGTGCTTGTGCACAGCAAAGCAACGATGCCATTCAAAAATGGTGCAGATATCATATTTTGCTGTATCTTTCTAACTAATGCGTAAACCTTATGGTTTGAAATGTAACATCCGAACTGGTGGTAAGATACTGATTGCCAACAAAATCTAACAACGAAAGCTGCAAAGGCAGAATAATCAAATAACTGCAACTAAAACAAAACAAAACAAAAAAAAAACTAAGGCACAAATGACAAGAAAACTCACATTGGCTTACAAGACAGAACCAAAGTTATGAGCAAAAACAGGATGATAATGGAGCGGAGGAACAAGTGTGCTGATTACCACACCCTGTTCAGGTGTGACAAAGAGAATCGACTGCCAAAGAAGATGATTTAACACAATGAAATAGGAGCATCTGTGATAAGGTACACAACAGAAGTGACACAGAAAGAGCAAAATATTAGTTCTAAAATTTATCTCA
The DNA here is from genome assembly GCF_000485575.1 of Poecilia formosa. Lineage (NCBI taxonomy): Eukaryota > Metazoa > Chordata > Actinopteri > Cyprinodontiformes > Poeciliidae > Poecilia > Poecilia formosa. The sequence goes on along the minus strand of NW_006800195.1, from coordinate 705,755 downwards.
AAATGCTAAAAAAACAAAACAAAAAATAGTAAACTTCTTGTTAAAACAAGAAAAACCTTCAGTAATAATAAACTGATTCTTCAATCTTCCACTTACTGCCAAGCTCATACCAATCTGTTTGAAAAAGATGTTTGTTTTTCCTCTGATGTCATTCAGGACATGTTCAACTCCTGCAACATGAACTGGCCGGAGCCGAAGGACGTGTGGTCGACGGCCTTCATCATCTACACTGCCACAGTGGGTTTCTTTGGGCCGCTGCTCATCATTTGCCTCTGCTACCTGCTCATTGTTGTTAAGGTACGTTTACATCACCCGTCTGTCACGCGTCCCCCTCTGGCGTTGAAGACGTATTAAACGTTATCACGTAGGTGAAGTCGTCCGGGGCCAGGGTGGGCTTCGTCAACCGGCGCCGTTCAGAGCGAAAGGTGACGCGCATGGTGGTGGTCATCGTGGTGGTGTTCGTGCTCTGCTGGCTGCCGTTCTACATCATCAACATGGTCAACCTGGTGGTCATCATCCCTGAGTCCAGCGTCACGGCCGGGATCTACTTCTTCGCCGTCGTCCTGTCCTACGCCAACTCCTGTGCAAACCCGCTGCTCTACGGCTTCTTGTCGGATAACTTCAAGCAAAGCTTCAGGAAGGTCGGCTGAAAATCCTCCGGCCTCTAAAACGAAACCACAGAGTTGATGAAGTTCTCGAAGTTGCCACGCCGTGTTGTGCAATAGTCAGACTTTGTTTTTCTTCTTGTTTATGTTGTTTCCATTACTCACCTTGTTTCCTGCTTTACTTTATTTGTTAGTGTTTGTGCTCTTTCTTTGGTCAAAGTCTTGGTTTTCCCATCGCGCCTCAGGCTCAGCATCGTCACTCCTGCCTTTCTTTATTCCTCACCATCTTCAGATGATTCACGTGGTTCTTCTTTTGGCAGGGTCCCCACTTTCATTTGGCTTGAAGAATAAAAAAAGAAAATGCAGCACATTTTGTGACATTAATGATTCCTGACCTATTTATAAAGTATCTATGACACTTCTGGGGTTGTGTGGTGGATGTGGATTGGGACGTGACCTTAAATTTCGTCAACATGCCATTTGTTACATTTTGCAGATCCTACATTTTATGTTGTTTTATAACGTAACATTTTGGTAAGGAAACAAATGTGGTGAAAGTGCAGTATTTCTCAAACGGTCGTTTTATTGTGATCCATTACACGTAGAGCATGTATCTCAAGCTTTTGTTTTCATTTTTGTACATTTTTAATGATTATGGATTTCAGCACATCTGTCAATGCCCAGGGGTCAAACCCAGCAAGCCTCTAGACTTTACAGGTTTCCATTTGACCTGTAAATATTGGTGAGTATCCCAGAAAGCCAGAACCCTGACACCATGCCACTGAAGTGAGAAAAAATATATATTTATTTGCCCCGTACAGATTCATGGTCCCAATTCCTGGAAATATCTCATGCGGCTTGTACAACCTTTCTAGAAAACCTCTAAAGCTGCTCTCTTGACCCTGCAGGTGCTCTGCGTTAAGGGTATGAGGTGTGCCGCCAATGGTGTCGATGACGGCGACCCCAGCGCTCCGCGCACAGAGAAAACTACGGCGCAGGACTGCATCCTGCTCTCCCCTCGTAACGAGGTCTACCACGACGCACAGAGCAGCCAGGTAGCCTCGTTATGTAGGTCGTGTCGTGCTGGAGGTAATGTGAACATGATGATGTTTGGTGCATATAAAGGAGAAGCAGGAGAATCAATGGGCTCTTTATGCACAGATTGCGAATGTCGTCTAATGTCATGCAGGAAAATCACATTATTAGCCTTTAAGGATGAAGAACTGACAGGAAACACTTTGGCTCAGGCAGCTTCATCAAGTCCAATAAGATGAGCTGTAAATCTGCCACGATGGCTCTGAGACTCCCTTTATGCTACACCAGCTGGTTCAATGTTATGAAAACATAAGTCACAAATTCAGACATTTAGTTGCTGATGTTTAGATTTGTGTGAAAGTGTTTAAGCTTCTCAAACTTTCCCACTTTTTCCTCACTTCGCACAGCTACAAACTGTATTGCATTCAATTGGGATTTTATGAGCTAGACGAACACAAAACACTGCGTAACTATGAAGCTGAAGGAAACTGACTCGTGGGTTTCTTGCAGTGTTTACTAAAAATCTGAAAAGTGTGCCAGGTACAAGAAAAATCATCACAGAGTCGAAGAAACACACATCAGAGAGAAAGTAGTGGAGAAGTTGATGTGCGTTTGGATTATAAAACAATATCTTACTGCGCATTTTGTGTTTAATCCACCATCTGAAAACTGAGGGAGTGCAACACAACCAAAACTGGCAAGATGGATGCTCTCTTCAAACTGGTATGACCGAACATGAGCTAATCGGCACAGAAAATGAACGACGATGTCAGCCTCTAGATCCACCCAGCTGATGGAGACAAACCTTCTCAGATATAAGAGAAGCCAACTTTGTTTTTGCAAAAGCCTTATGACAGATTAATAAAATCTTCATCTCTTTTTCATTGAACTTGCATGTTACATTTTGTTGTTCTAACACGTAAAACCCCACAAAGCTAAAAAAATAAAGCTTGTGATGGAAAAAGTTCAAGACTTTTTCAAGGCGCCGTCTCCTCAGTAATTTTACCCATTGAAACTACAACGTATTTTCTCTCAGCAATAATTGTTACACATTTCGCTAACCTTTTCTCCTTGCCTTGCTCAAGATCTCACCCCACCCCACCGACTGTTTTGGCCCCCACGCCGCCGCCGACCTGAACCGCTCCACCCCTAAATACCAGCTTTCCTCCACGTTCGCGGGAACAGCCGCTGCTACGGCCGGAAACTCCTTGATCACTTCTGAGGCACCCGAACCTCCCACCACCACGGCCCTGACCACCGCCTCCTCCTCTGCCTCCGTGGCTCCGCAGGAACAGCAGTGAGTGGACTCTGGGTCCCAGACTGGGTCTGCAGAAGAGAAACAAAGAGAGGCTGGACTTGCCGTTTCAGATATCAAACCTAAAAAAAAAACAAAAAAATGTTTTTCCTTCAAACTGCAAGCTCATTTGAAACAAATTGCCGCACTTCTGCTTCTCATTGTGTGACAAACTGTTGAAGATTTTTGTTTACCGAGCCCATCTCTTCATTAAGCCTCCCGCTGACATAAGTGCCTTTTCATCAGCTCTCGATAATCATCTCAGCTCCTAAAGGAAGGCAGAAACTTCCACACAATCTTTTTTGTGCGTGTGCTTTGTGTCAAGGACTCTTTCAGCTTGTAACCATGTCTACGCCTACTAGAGCCAAATGCCTTTTACGTTCAGAAAGTAGAATCCGTGCAACTTATTTAGTGTAACTAACACCAATGGTTTAATTTGTACTTAGTGGGTTTTTTTAATTTAATGCTCAAACTAATTTCTTATCATTTACTATACAGTGATGATCAAACTTAACATCCTTTCATCAAGAGCATTAATATCTCATTCAGTTATGAACTGAGCCTTTCTTTTTCTATGAAGAAGTGATTATACAACATGCAACTTCATTAGCTCCACGAATGACAACTTATTGTGATTTATGGTTTTCCCTTCATCTGCATATTCAATCACTCTTTTTCAGCTGATTGGTTTCTTGCCACAAAGCCGGACCTTTATGCAAAGTCCACACGCATCATTTTAGAACACCCTACTTTGTCAAAGTTTCAACTAGTTGAGCCAAATTCTCACCTTCTGCAGAGAGGAAACTGGTAAGGACATGTAAGACTCGTGCCTGTCATTGAGTGGAAACTGCTGCGACACCAGTGTCGTTGTCCACAGTTGTAGTGAGTTTGTGGCAACCGAGAAGCGTCTGCTTCAAAATCAGCATCTTCAAATTACAAAAAAAAGAAGAACTTTTGGAAAAGTCTAGAACACAAAGTAGGTAAAAGAATAGAAAATGATCCCAAACCCAGATCAAAACAGGTAAACATTCACCTCACTCCCAAATCTTCTACCCTATCCTGACGATGGTCGAACCAGCTGAAATGCTTGTTTCTTTCCAGGAGAATTATCCAACGAAAATGATCGCTCTCTCTCTCTTCTGATTAAAACATGAGCCAGAATTAGACCAGAAGCTTGGTGATGGTAGGTTGGCCATTTTCTTCCTGCGCTAAGTAAAATACTCACTTACAGAACAGTCTGTGCTTTCTACCATTCACTTGGATTCCCTCTGGTAGATTTTTCTACCGGACCAATCAGTGAACAGAAGAAACTGTGAAGGACGACGTCGTTTCTTTGCGCTGTAAATTCAAACTTGTGTACCAAATCTTTAAAAAAAAAGCACCAATTGCATGTTGTATAACCTTTGCTTTCCTGTAAAAGAATAGCTCAAATTATTCACAAAAAAACCCTAATTAATATAATGCTGACATGGTGATTTTGATGGATTAGCATCTGTATATCTTATGAAGTCTAATACTGTATATTATGTGTATATTTTTAAACCAGGCTTGTTGCTGTTTCCTACAGTGAATGTAACCGGTTGGCAGCTCGGAAAAACCCTCAGCCAGCATCAAAAACGAAACCTCTGTCCTCTTTGCGCTTTTTCTGTGGGTGTGTGTGTGTGTGTGTGTGTGTGTGTGTGTGTGTG
>NW_006800195.1:628546-700322 GCF_000485575.1 Poecilia formosa | reverse complement strand
GCGTGTGCGTGTGTGTGCTCAGCTTTATTTGTGTCTCGTACATGGATTTGTTTTCAAAAAAATGTTTTTTAAAATCCACATCTTCTGTGAGCAGATTGCTTCCTGGGTTATTGTGGGCTTTAGCTTAGACTCATTCCGCGCTAAACACTAGATGAGGTATTTAGATCTAAGCTGCCTTTACGATCATATTTTCACTTGAGCTTTTAGAAATTATTATTGTTGAGATGTAACTGGGACACTGTGAAAAGGACAATTTTACTGCCATTAATATGCGTATGTATAACTTAGTGGTGTAATCACAGTTCAAATGAGTTTCAAGCTCAGTAGTTTTGCATTTGAAGCCCAAGGATTTTCAAACTAAATTTCTGTGTGTTGTTTGTGTGTTTTGTCTCTTCTTGTAGTCACATCCAACAATCATCCGTCGTGTAAATATGTTAAGTTAATTTAGGACGTCGTATAAAGAAAGCAGAGACTTTTACTGACAAAGCACTTTAGTGCATAATGTGAGAGTAGAACATCTGATGGGTTGTTGTGCCTTTAAGGTTTTGGAAAAGTCTTTGTTTTTTTCCACCAGTGCAAAGAAGCTGATTGGTCGAACACGATCAAGTGGAGCCAACAATTCAGAGAAAATGAACCAAGGTTGTTCATCATAAAGGCTTTTATGCACAAATTTCTTGAATACTTGTTAGTCATTGTTGTGAAGATGTGCCGGTGCTTTGGATGTCCTTGAAATAAAATGTTTTTAAAAATCTGATCATGTCTTCATCTTCTTCTTCTTCTTTTTGCTGTTGCACAAACACGTCCTAACAGACTGAATCAGACTGAATCTGTGGAAGGAAAATAAGCACTGAGTGGATTTTAGGAGGTTCACAATGTGAGCAACAGGCTTTGCGTCGACCAGATTGGTTCTGCTTTCAGACTCAGGTCGAGGTCCGGGGTTATCTCAGGTGTTCCCTCTCTGAACCTGAAAACTCACTACAGAATGAAAACTGACCACCGGCAACAAACTATGTCCTCTGTAAGTTTTAGGGGTTTCTGTTATATTGATGGTGCCTTCTAAAAGTATTCGCATCCCCTAAGGGGGCGGCGTTATGTATTTTACAGCCACATAGTGTAGTTTTATAGCTGTTGATGGCTGATATCGTCTCAGCGGAGGGTGACAGCATGGATAAGATGGTTAAAACTTGCACAAAAATTGTTTTTCTACTGGCAAAACAATCCCTTACACATGCAAAACAAGTTTTCTGAATCAATAAAGAAGGCTAACATTAAGCTTCTGGAGAGGCCCCGACTTTATCGCTACTTGAAATGCAAAAACTGTGATTAAAACCTGGGTCTTGAGTAAATTCTTACTCATGTACCCAATTATTGTTTTTAAGACTCACTTAAGGTCCCAGGAGGAATTGCTGCGAGCCTCTGACTAGACCTGCTGTTACAGTTTTGCTCAAAAATGAACAAACAGGCCACATGTTGTTGTAGAAAGGATATTTGAAAAAACACAAAACATCTTCAAGTTCATAATGTGATATAATTAGCTAGCCTCCAACACACACACACACACAAGCACAAACTGATGAATCTACAGATTGTTCACTGCATAAATGTCAATATTCAGCCCAACACCTCTAGAGATAAGCGTGACGGAAAAGAATACAAAGCAGTCAAATCCAATAATGTAGAAATGATCTCTCTTTCACATCTAATTTGTTTTATACTCAGAGGGTCACACAAATACACACACATTCATGCACACACACACACACACACACACACACACACATTTGGCTCAGTTCAGACAGTATACACAAAAACCAGACTTGGGCTGATGTAATCACAGAAGAAGGAAAGCTGCAAACCAGAGACCATGTGCCACAACACAGGACTGAAAGAGCAAAAGGCTGAACGGATAAACAGCAAGGACCGTTTGGAGTAATGCTACACCTGTAGCCAAGTCCTTTCTGAACCATCTTTCATGTGATTTATGATTTTAAAAACCTCATCATTCATCTTCATAAACCATAAAGAGTCTTAATGCGTTCACTGTCATCGGTTAATTGGTTGGGTCAAAATATTTAGCTACATTTTTCTCTGACTGAATAATAATTTCAGGCACTCCGTTTGCCACCTGTAGACTTGTTCTAGGACAAACCTGCATGTAAAGAACCAAAAGACAATCCGACAAGCAGGGTTCTCCCAGAACAAATCAGCAGCTCGTCACAGGGCAACACAGAGTCTCACGGGGCAAACAACCTTGCAAAAAACTCTCATACCTGAGTTTAGAGGCTAATAAACCTACCATGCATGTTTTTCATTGGTGGGAACGAGCTGGAGTAACCAGCGTGAACTCGTACATGCATGCGGAGAATAAGCTAAATGCAAGCAGATGGTAGATCGCAACTTTCAAAAACTTCATTTAGAAACAGCAATTTCACCCTGCAGCCCTAACAGGGATGCGTCTTCTTTAAAAGCTTTCAGGCTAGCGCTGCATCCATTAGCAGTTTTGTGCATGAATGTTTTTAATTGGTTCATGAGTAGCAGAGATGTAACTCTGTCAGTCCTCAAATGCGACAGACGGGATTTTTCCCTGCTTGTTCCTTTCCTCAGAATTTCTCCTGAAGCAGTTTCAGTTTCAATTTGATTGTTTGTCTTTTCTTTTCCAAACTCAGTCATGGAACATATTATTGTGATTATCAGTAGGTTAATTGCTGATTCTGTCAGCAAATACTCTGTAGCGCTTGCAACTCAGAAAGGCTTAACTTGTTATTTTTGATGATTCCTTCTTTTCTTATATTATCTAATGTTTATCGTGGATTATGGAGATCAAGCCAACAATCAGCTGGAACTGCAAACTGGTTTTATGAGAATCTAATATTAAAACATGTATACATTTATCTTTAGCAATTTTATTTAAAAATAAAACAACAGAAAACATGCCAGTGGAATAAACTCAGAGACTGAACGGAGATGCCGAAGGTAAAAAAAAAAAGTAATTTTCTGTCATTTTCAGACATTATCAAAGAGCGCTAGCGCTGGGATCAGAAAGCTCTTTTGTTCTGTGAAAACGTGGAGCTACTGAAGAGCAAAGAGGTTTTCCACTGCTCTCCCCGAACGGCTCCAGTCAACATCCTTTTAAAAGTAAAAGCGCGCACACAATACAAAGAAAGCAGCTATTTAAATACTTGTATAAAGGTGCTGCAATCAGCTGTGAAAAAGCCCGGAGACGTTAGAAGAAGAGAGCTGCATTAGAGCTGTGAATACTGACGAAGAAACGGCTGGGATGAATCATAGCAACACATCCGCTTAATTAAGCAACTGGGTCTCACTTACAAAAAGACAACAAAAAAAATGATTTATATTGCACTTAACCTTTGATAGAAAGTTAACTGAAAACTGAAACAGACGTAAAAGTAGACAAGGTCAAATTGACCCCTTCAACAAGGTCACTGTGTCTTTCTGTCGAGTTGTGACTGCAGCTGACTTTAGTTAAGATTGTTCAATTATCCAACTATGCGTCTCTACATTAGTGGATGTTGTTCGCTGGAAAATTACTTCCAGCCATATTTGCAGCAGAGATTGTGAAAGAGAGAGAGAGAGAGAGAGAGGTGGAGTGCTGCAGCAGGCGATCTACCAGATGTGCGTACACCTCTGTGACCAGAACCCTTTATTCTTTTCCTCCACTGTTTCCCAGGTTACCTCTGATCACATTTCCTCCTTTCTCACTCAGTAGGGAGCCTGACTTCAAGAGGAGCAGAAGGACCCTCATGCCTGCTAACAAACCAGCCCCTCTACCCAACACTCACCCACCTGCTACACACACATACACACTCGCGCGCACACACACAATGCACACACACCTTCACGCTCAAAGACACAAAAATCCACAAGGTTTTAGTGAATCTTTGCAGACATAGGTAGAGGAATCTGTCGGCGTCCACAGCAGTCCCCTGGAGTGAAGCGATCATGCAGCCCCAGGGCTGACCTTAGCAGCTTGTCAGAGGACATTACTGTCCCGTGGGCATCAAGAGAAAAACATGCAAAGGAGAAAAACACAAGACAGATATTCTTATAACAAGTAGGACAAAAAGCTGCTGCGTTGTCCTTCTGCTACATCTGAGCTTATTAGAAAATGGAAGTGCGTTCGATATTTTCGTTCCAGATGGAATTACATGTAAATGTGGAGATAGGCATGTTAGACAACAGATGGACGGATATGTGTATGTAATTTATTTATTTTTTTCATTCATATATACGTAGCTCAGTTACAAGTTTCAATGTAAAGCGTGTTACCAATGCTGTTCGCTCCGCTGCCTTTGCGTGAACTTGATCTTCTGGTCTCAATTGACGCCACAGAAGCAGAAGAACAGCGAGAAAAGAAACCAAGTGAGGCATTAAAAAAAGGGCAGCAGTTACTCAATTACAGTAAAATATAAAAGACGCCTTTCGGGACCAATCATGTTAAATATGAGCATCTTCTCTTTATGGTTTGTGTAAGGACTCTGACTTTATGGCAATGTCGTCTTTTTATCGATAGGTTCAAGTGGTTTGTGGGTTTTTCCAACGTAAAACACTCACTTGTTATCAATCCAGCTGAGAGCACAAATGCACATTTTTACCTTTAAAGCACTTCAGAGCTGAATGAGTTTAAGCTTCTCCATCTTCTCTGGATGTACGGCGGTGTTCAGCCGCTAATCTAAAACAGTGGAAAAATATCTCTTAGCTATTTGAGTTTCCTTGGAAGTCTGAAAAGTCTCGGTTCAACGTTTTAAAGAAAGTCGCTGCTCCTGAAACCCTTTTTTCATATTCTATGTTTTGCTCTTATTTGCATCAATAGAGCCTAAAAAAATATAGAGGTAGTTTATCATGTAGTTGTGCCATAAAGAAGACAGCAAGTCCAATTGTAGATGTGTATGCAAACTATCCAATGTGTCGGTAAATGCTAAAACAACGTTCAGAGACCGAGGTAACCTTGGTCGAGTCTTATGCACAAAAACGAAAAGGATTTTTGAGTTGCTTTCGTTTGTTCAGACTCGGATTCTTTCCTCGGTCCACCAGGCATCATGTTAGCCTCAGTGACCTTTGCTGAAAGAGCAGCTGCAGCGGACGTATCGAGGAAATAACCAGGACGTTCGTACAACGCAACTTTTAGTTAGAAAGCTTAAGGGTGAAATACTTAATCAGAAAACTGTTTTGACCAGAAATTATTTTAATTAGAAGGAATACTTTGTAAAAATGTCCCCAGCTGCTGCTTGTCAATGTCTTCTAGCAACATTGAAACATGAAAAGACGTTTCTGATAAGAGTCTCGGCTTCGTGCCTCTGAGCCTGCATGAAGTTTTTTCAGTTTTAAGATCAGATGAGTTTGCTGATAAAGTAATGTACATTTAACACTCCATTTTTTATTTACCTAAATTTATCATTTCAACATTTCTTCCCCTTTTTCCTCCTTTTTGTATTTTTTGTTTTTATGTGACACTTTGTGCTCGTCTTCTGTGGATTGTTCCTTGATTTTCCTGTAATTTTTTTCTGAATTGCCTCAAGTACTGGAGTTGGAAACCCCTAGACTCACAAAGTGTTTTTTCGTTTATTAGTTTTTTTTTCTTTTGTTTTTTTTTGTGAATGCTGTACGTTTCTCTCTGCGTTAGTAACTCCTCTGCAGTCCTGCAGAGCTTTGCAGCAGCTGCTGAGGACGATAAAAAACATTATCGAATGTCAGCGCAACTACAAAACCCCTTCTGAAAGGACGGTTAAATAAGAAACTACCCATTTGGGATGTTGTTGATGGGCGCCCCGCTCCAATTTAAATGTCACACGCAATAACAAAGAACCGAGCGACACAAATAAAGAAAAAACTACTTCTTCTTCCTGAGACGCCGCAGCGTCAGAGGAGACCAGAAAGATGTTCGCCGCGAGAGAAGCTGACGCTTCGTCTTAAAGTCTAATCAGCCACCTGCTGCTTGATTCATTCATTAAAATCCTGCTTTCAGCCTGTTTACCACAAATTTGTGAGTAAAGTACAAACCTCTCAAATCAGAGCAAAAAAGATGACCACTGTTTTTCTTTGTGTGTGTAAAAAAGTGTTTATTGTGCTACCCTGAGGTTCTCTGCCTTCAAGAGATCCACTTGAACCAGATGGAGGGGTTTGGTGGTAGAAGGGCACAAACACATCAGCTGCTCTGCAGGGTTTTAACAGGCCACACGCCGGCTGCTTTTGCAGAGAACAAGGCTTCCTCGAGAGAGCGGCTGAGTTGTTTTGGGTTTTCACACACACGTAAAACACACAGCTTCACCTGCTTGTGGGTTGGCTGAGTTAGTTTATTAAATATGCATTTGGTAAAAGCCTGGCACCTGCAGCCCTGGCAGTGCAGAGGACATTTTTTGCATTTTTTTGAAAGACAAATTACTTTTTGAAAACAAATAAATAAAAATAAATAATAGTCTATGACAGTTTTGTGGGGTTTTTTTTTGTTTGTTTTGTTTTGTCTTGTTTTTGCAAAAATGATCAATATTAATACTGGAGAACTTGAATAATATAACAAAAAAATATAACAATATAAGTTATATTGTTAAACAGTGGGAGAGCACTATGTTTATTTCCATTTAAAATTCATAAAAAAGAGTAATGACAGAGGCCAGCGAGACAGGAAGTGTGGGTGACGTGTCCCCCCTCTGTACATTATGCCCGTGTCTTCAGCCCTGGGGGCCACTGGCCCCTGCCGGCCCCTGTGTAGAACCACCCATGTTTGCCATAATCTTTTAAAATGTCTGTCGAGGCAGTTGTATTCCTACTTGTTATAAATTCTTTATTTGCAAGTGGTGCCTTCCAGTTAAAGTTAAATTGAACTGAAGAGTCAAAACAAACATACCATAAAATTTAAAATAAAACAGACAACACTCTGAAAAGTTGAAATAACTGTAAAAATAAAAAATAAAAATAAAAAATCAGCACAATTTGAATTTCCCTCTTTTGTTTTGCTTCTAAAATTTTCTTCTGATTCTTATGGAGTTATTTTTGTTTTGTTTTTTAGTTCAAATGTCATTCGAATACCACATGGAGGCACCAGATGACCAGCAAGTTCAAACTTTTTTCTTTTTTTCTTTTTTTTAAATAAAGAGCAGAAGCAACTGTGAGATCATCTTTTCCATCCACTATGCAGACTTCCTTGCAATAATCTAACTGCATCTATCAAAAGAAATAAAGCAACAAGCATTGTAGACATGATGGACTGATTTAGTTGCAATCTAACACTTTAAAAAGTAAGGTAGGTTTTTAAAACTTTTTGGGGGGTTTTGCTGTATGGGTTTAGGTCAGAGCTCTTTTCTGTCTGTGTCGTATTTATATGCCTTTATTTTTGGTCCAAAATGCCTCCATCTGTCTGTGGAGACCCTTCCTCTGTCTGTCTGCAGGGTCCGCCCCAGCTCCCCCTTTCTTCCTGCACTGCTGCAATAACACAGACAGAGGCCTCAGTAAGTGCCGTTTTCCTGGCTGGTGGGAGGACCCTCCCCATAACCAAACAGGAGCCGAGCTCATTTTACCTTCAGCCTGTCCAGACCGGACCAGTTCAGGCCAGAAAAGTACAAAATACACCAACTGGCTCCAACAACCCTGCAGGTTGTATTTACAGAACTCAGTTTGATGTGCGAGTGTTTCAGTCAGGAAGAAACCGGACAGATTAGGTGGCGGAGATGCAACAAAAAGGATGAATCAGCCTTTCAAAAAAATATATGCAAAAATTGTATAAAATTAAAGGGCAAGGAGATGAGCTTCACTGTCTGATAAGCCTGAGCTCCGTTATTCATTTCATCTGTCGGTGAGTCAAACACTGACAGACATTTATAACTCACCAGGTAGGTAAGAAAATGACTTGAAAAACATTTTCATTATGCCCTAAATACTGTTTTGTTTTATCAAAGTAAGTCAGTCTTATCAGGACTGAGCTTGATGAGACCGCTTCAGTTTATTTACCCATCTTCTGCTAAGTGACGCCTCGAGATTGAGTTCATATAAGAGATTAGATTACATTTCAAGCTGTCATCTGGCCTAAATTATCTCTCCAATTACACGTATTCTGATGAAACCCTGATGTTTTGCGTTCATCTGCAGCTTTCGTGAAATCACCAGAAATACTCGCACAGAAACTTTGGGACGTTCTTGTGACAGAAATTTACTAAGGACATTAAAATCAATTTTCCACACATCTTTTTTCCTCCTCAGAAGGTTTGTGATAAATTTACAACTGCTGACTTTATGTGAGCAGATAAATGGAAATTAAAAGTTCAGGCCAGTGACCGTTTTAATGAAGGCGGACTGTTGGCAAAAAACCTTCGAAGCTGATTGAATGTAGAGTCGTCAGGCGGCTGTTCCTGTTTGGTTTTTCTCCAGCGAGCGTCACCAGGAATTTTGTGGGTACAAACCCATGTCCTACCATAATCTGCAGCACATTTAACAGTGATTCAATAGGAAATTAGCTAATTTAAAGTCCCTAAAAGGCTTTGCTGTCTACTCAGAAACATCCTCGTTTTGGTTGGGTTTCCCAAAAGCTGAACATTAAGATAATATCTGTCATATTGAACACTTTTGTCTTTTATTAGTGATTATAAAAACTGTTGTTTTCAGGGACAATGTTCTTAAAAGCTAAATCTGTCTTTAAAAAAAAAACATCACTTCAAGTAAACCAGCTGATTTAAAAAAAAATCCTTGCTTCTGTATGCTTGTTGGATTTTCAAACAAACAAAAAAAATCCAAAATACAAAGAAAGCATAAAGCAATCAATGAAAGCAAGAAAATATGTCTGGGATCATTTGTTGCATCAGAATGATGCATCGTTTGATTTGAGAGCAGATTTCAGTCTGAGCAGAGCTTCATGTACTGGCACCATCAGCTACTATAACATTTGGCGTATTGTTTAGTATTTTATTTGAAAGAAGAAGAAAAAAAAACTCAAGTCACTTTTTAGATGGAGCTATGGATTTTGACATGGTCTATAAATGTTTATATAGTTCAATCCGTCATGCAATATTTGCTTCCACTCTCTGTATGCTGCCAGTTTTGGCCAAAGCTTTTGATCTTAAACCTGGTAAAAGGTTTTTTATTTGTGCTGAAAAGTGAAAAAGACTAAATAAAATTAAAAAAAATTATTAAACCCCAAACACCTTCAGAGTCACTCGAATATTTACCTGCAGTGGAACATTTTGTACCTCCTTTTCACACGTGTTTTGGCTCCACGGCTCAAACCCTAATGCAGCGAGCCGACGCCAGCCAGGATGAGGGGAGAGTGATATTGTTGTGATTCTTTTCTTTGTGCAAAGCACCAGATGCCTGCAGGGAGAACCGGTGGGACCCGGCCAAGTCAAACACCGGGGAAACGCCTCAAACACGTGCCACGCACAGCTTCAGGAAGTACTGCAGGGAGGACGAGGGAGATGTGAGCAGGGAGGAGCGTCTGGTCCTGAGGCCTGCCTTTCACATTTGTCACATTTTCAGCAGGCGCTGTAGTTTAATCTGGAAACGCTTGTCCCGCTTGAGATTTCAAATACTGGGAAAAAAAAAAAAAAAAAAAAAAACATTTACTGTGTACTTTAGCAGTGTTGCTGTAACATGAGGTGAGTATTTTATGGAGTATTTTACAATCCTTACACAGTGGAACAAGGATGGTGTTTTTATTTATTTTTTTATCTGTTTTTAACCCACAGATTGTTAGAAATTTGGTTATAATTGAAAAATCAACAAATCAGTTCAGTAGATTCTAAGATAAGAATGGAAACGTAAACATTAGCTGTGAAAGGAAGACACTTTTAAGAACTTCTTTCTGCAGCACAATGCAGTGACGAGAGCTCATTATTTTCCCAAATAAGGAACGTTTAGGAAAACCTCATCAGACTCATAGACTCCTAACAGAAGAAAAATGTTGAAAGAGCAACTGATAAGAGCTTATGACCCCATTCCCTAATCTTTTTGATGAGCAATTGCATATGTGACCAATATCAAGATATTGTGACAGGAATGCAATGGCAACACAATGTTTAATAATCAGAGATTTGGTGATTTAGATACACGACATCTGTTTTTCCTGCATTTAGTTTTCCTATTTATTAAATACTTCATTTCCAAATCCGTCATCTTAGCTGAAACTTCTCAATGCAAATTAGCACAGAACCATATAAAAATGCCGCCGTGCAGAGAAAACTCTGCCCTCTGTGACAGATGCCCCGAAGGCCTCGACTCTCATCTTGTTTTACGTCTCTCCGGGTTTTTGATGAGGTCCTGCAGGCGGGGGAACAACAATCTGTTCTCTTTGAGGTAGCTGTCTCAAGCATAGCCTGCAGAAGATCAGGATCAAGAGAACCTCTATTGACATTTTGAAGCACTGTTGTGACAAAATAAAATAAATAGAAAACCGCGCTGTGAAGGGTGACCATGTCTTTTATTTTTTTAAAAAAGAGGACATTTGGCCCCAGTCCTGGAACACTTTGATCATACTCTGTTTACTTAATGAAGACTTTTGACATGTTTAAAGAGCGACTGCTCTATAAGAGATCAGCTTTTACAGGTCAATAAGTACAAAAATGACTTATGACCCTATTATTTTTGCATTTAGCAAAAAGAAAATAATCACATTATTAGCCAAAACATAACATGTAGTCTGATTTAATGTTAAAGGAGTGAATAAGATAGTGAATTCACTCATGCAGTTTCAATAGTATTTGAGCTTGTATGTGAGTTTGTATGTTAAATGCAGTTTCTAACTGCATCAACATACTTTTCTGCACTAAAATGTTTTTTTTTTTTATTAGTCTGATCCAATATTTTAATTTCAAATGTTATGTTTTCATTAGCTGTTAAGAGAAAGAATCCTCAGTACTCACTTAGTGAGTTGAATTACTGAAATAAATGAAATGTTCAGTATTATTCATTTGAAAGGTTTCCCCAGAAAAATCAACAGCAACGTCAACCTAAAAATCTGCCCGCACCTTAACTCAAATGGTGACTAAAATAAATCATCATGTCGGAAGGACGCGCAGTAATAAGATTCCTCCTCTGTCATTCTCCCAGGATCTCAGCGGTGGCTGTGGGAACTGCACGGAGTGGAAAGAGGAGGAGAGAGGAAGTTCTCCCAAACTTTTCTTTTTTTCCTCCCTGAAAAGACTCTGGAGACGTTCCGTTAGATTTCCAGAGGAGGGGGGTTTGATCAGGAAAAAACGTATAACTCTGTGTGTGAAGACAAAAGCGGACTACGAAGTCAGAAGTGTATCCCTCTTTTTTTTATTTTTCTCTCTTTACTTGAAAGCCGTGAAAAGTGGAAACGCGTGTTTTTTTTCTTCCTCTTCTTTTTCTTCCTTTTTTTTTCCGTTTTGTTTGTTTCTTCCCAGCCTGACGGGACTTAGCACCATCAGAGGCGATGAGATGTGAGTGAGCTATGCCTTGTGGAAATGGACAGACTTTATCCAAGCGAGAACATGGCGTCTGCGTCCCGAGGCTTAGCTTCTTTCCCGGTCTGCTTGTGGCGCTGTGCTGCCTGGAGGTGTGGGGCTCCGGGCCGCACGGCGGCGGCGGCGGCTGCAGCCCCTGTCCCGTTAACTGCAGCTGTGCGCCAGCGGGGCCCCAGCGGCTCTGCGTCGTTAATTGCTCCAGCCTCGGACTGGAAAGAGCCCCAGCGGCTGCTGAGTTTCCGCCGACCGTCAACACGCTGTGAGTATTTCACAGGATGAAAAAAAAAAAGCAACAACAAAAAAAGTTACGCAGTACATAAATATCGGTTATTTCAGAGCCGGCCCGAGGAATTGGCGAAAAGGTTGCTGCATTGAGCTCCGAGGCTTGCGTCCTCCTCCCTAAAAGTGTTTCACCGCTCACACAAAATATATATCTCAAATTTGAAGTTAAAGAAATTATTTATAATTCTCAAAATAAATTTTGACCTATAGACCAGAAATACAATAGCTATAATAATACAGAGGAGAAATATTTATCATTTGATAAGGGTCATTCATTTATTTATTTAATCGACTATGTAACTAAAAACCTCATAATAAAAAATATTCAAGTGTTTCCTCCTTGCTGCTTCTGCTGGATTATGCTCTTCTTCTATGGTCAAAACGACACTAATGGAATAAATTTAACCTTGAGTTAAAAATCACAACACTATCACAGTGTTTACACAAAATTTAAAAGCAAAAGGACGTTGCATAATCTAGTATTTTTTGCACTCTGTTTTAACTATAAGCAAATAAACAAGTCTTCAAATAGCATTACCTCATTATGAGTCATTAAGTGACTCATAATAAGTCACTTATTAGGAGTGACTTGATTCACACCATGACTCTCTGAGCTGAACATGTGTTTCTTGGAAGTGAAAGGAAGGTGTAGTCTTTCAGCCAGCTGACCGGCAGCCTCTTTTTAAGGAACAACAAGATTTTGGACCCACACATTTCCCACACAGCCACTGAAGAAGTTAATGCAACAAAACAACACACAAAAAAGAACAACCCCTAAAATAGTAGAAAATCAAATCAAATCTTCAAGTATTATAAACAAACCAAACAAAACTTTTTGTCTGGTTTTTTGTCTGACCTTGAAACTGTGCAACATTTAGAGGTTTTAGTTGCTATTAAAAACAAAAACAAAAAACAAAAAAAAAAAACAAAAAACAACCTTACCTCAAATACTGCTGTCTGGAAAACAGATCAGCAAGTTAGAGAAATACATTTTTTTCTAAAAGTTTATTTACTGTCATTTATTTAAGAAATAAAGCAATCTGGAATCTGGAACCCAACATCAAAGTCGCTTAAGGGCCCCATAAAATCTTGGACCGGCTCTGGAACATCCAAATAGTTTAACCAAGTCTTTCCACTTCACATCATTTACTTTACAACAACAATAAAAACAATAGTTTCACGTCTAATAACAATAAACCTTTTGAGTATCTCTTTTTTTCTTATTATCTTTATGTTTTACAGCAGATTAAATACTATTTTGCTACTTCTGACTGAAATCACCATCAAGTTAATTCACCACATTATTGTGTTAGCTTTTTTTTTTAAATGCGTTATTTTTCTCTTTGTGATTCTTAGTATATTCTGTCAAGCTGTATATCAGATGTTGTGTATATACTCATTTATGGAGCATCTTTGCATTAATAGTCATTTTTCATAGGATTCTATTATATTTTCATCTTTTTTTTTTTCACCTCAGCAGCTAAAATAATTATTACCATATCAGACAATTAGATATAGTCACGGCTGATAGATGCTATGTTTGGATGAATGTCATCCTTTTGGCTTGCATGTCGTCTGCACTGTGGAACATATTGAGCTGCAAAGGAAACTGGGATTTAAAGGAATAACAAACATGAAGTCATTCAAATGAGCATTAAATATAGAAAGTTTGGGTAATGTCTGATACGAGTTTCAAAGGTCAAATAGCTGATGACATTGTGTGTGCATGTGTGTGTGTGTGTGTGTGTGTGTGTGTGTGTGTGTGTGTGTGTTTGTGTGTAAGTGGTCACCTAAACCTTAAAGCTGCTGCTTGCGGTGTGGATCAGTCCTGAGTTTCTGGTCTGGTCAGCGAGAGAACATTATGTTCTGTGCTGTTGGAAGCCACATGTTACCCATTATTTATTTTCACTCTGTATAATCTTTATTTAACCTAAAATCTTAACTTGCTCCGGCTCATATATAATCACTGCGTTATTTTTTTCTTAAGGTCTTGGATATGCTGGAAACTTCACATAAAAAGCTGCGTAGTTCATACATCATCTTTTTCTTTTCCTTTTTTTTTGTGTGTGCGTGCAGAAAATCAATCTCTGCTCCATCTAAAGAATGTATATGTTGGCTCATTTTACATGTGTGTATTTTTCTTGAACGCTATCGATACCAGTTGCATAAGAGAAGATGAGCAACTTGTTAAGTGTTTCATTAATTACAGACAGATTCCCAATCGGGTCAGAATAACTGACTGTAACATGCGAGGCTTTACTGAGGTGTTAATTATCACTTTGCTCCATGTAGGTGATTGACTGCGAACACTATAGACATTTACTAATTAGGCGTCTGGCTCATGTTACCGGAAGAAGACACTGAAAGTCTTACTCTGAATTAGGCAAGAATAGACGTTCAGGCTTAGAATTATTCATCTGCTGTGCCTGCAATGTGTTTAAAAGCCTGCTGTTTGTTTTCTGTCTCATCCCTTCGTTCTGTTTCTTTAGGGAATATACTTCATGCAAAAGAAAGTACGTGTTTGTTTGGTTGACTTTTTTGTTTTTTTTGGATCAATGCATCTCAAATGGTGCCACATCGCAAGAAAAATGCATTAGGATCTGAGTTTGACATGCAGGTTGTTGCACCAACGAAAACATTTCACCTACACCAGATTCTCCAACGGGTTTCGGTGGGGGCAGTGTGATGCTGGGGGCAGAATCTCCCTCGCTGGAAAACATGTTTGTCCTCACAGGAGAAAGTCTCAATGCCATTTCTCTTTTGTCGAGTCTCACTCTAACTGGTTCTCGTCCGGTTCGGTTCTAGTCTCTATTCCTTGCCGCAAAGGAGAACTTCACGGTTGTGGTTCCGATGGACTCAAATTAGCCCAGATAATTCAGTTTGTTTGCATTTTAGAAACTAAGTGCTGACCCAAACATGATGAGAACAGCTCAGATTAGCTGATTAGTTTCCATCTGTAATGTGGCGCTTTATTTCTATTTTTTCTTTTTTGAAAACTTGCAACCGTTTACCGTAATGCAGACAAAAGATGTTCACCAATAGCCACCCAGGAACTTTATCAAAAGGAAAAATCCAAACACAGAAAAAAAAAAAAAACGCACGTCACGGCAAACTATTGCACCGGCCAGCGCAGAACTGTAACTACCTCCGACAGAACGTCGACCAGAGTTCCACCGTTTCTGGATTGCGTTCCTATTCTTCCCTGAACTCGGCCACATTGAGAGGCATGTTGTTAGAGTGCCAGTACACTCCCACAGTAGTGTCGATCTGTATTGTTCAAACGTCTCTGCGTAAAGTGGTAAGTTACCAATGTGTTGCTTCTTACAGCTCATTTATTGTCCAACTCAATAAGTGATTTCAAGTGATGAGCAGCCTAACACACACATCCCCCGTCCTTAGAAAAGTGATGCAATCTTTAGAGACAACTCGACAGACTCTCTCCGCTATTAGAAGATTTGCTGCTAAGACGCGTGTGTAATCAATAGGCGTTTGATATTGTCTAGTGGATTTGAGTATATTTGGAGCTGAAATGACAGTGTTGATGGAAGGACTGTGTCTGGTAAAATCAAGAAAAACTTTCCTTTAAGCCTCAAGTAGAAAAATCTGGGAAAGAGAAGTCATCTGGTTTTCAAAGGATTTAGAAGCTGGGTAAAGTTACCGGATTCTCGGTTTTGCCGTACGTAATGTTAGGGTTTTCTTCTCAATGTTGTGTTTTGTATGCTTTTCTGACTGACCTTCTCCAGTATTGAGTAGGTTTTGTTTATTCTCTGCTGCCTTCAGATTCCCTTGGTTCTCTCAAGTTTCACCTCCCGTCGACAACAATCAGCTCACCTGTCACTCGTCCGGCAGTCACACAACTCTTGTTGTTTTTCTATTTTCCGAGTGCGATTCTGCTGCCGCTTTGCTTCCTGCTTGGTTCTGGTTACAAGTTTTCATTTTGGTTCTGGATCTTGATTCATATTTGAGTTTTCAACTCTGTCGGGACGTTCCTCCTTCATTTGACTCCTTATTGCTTCAGTATACAGTAGGCTGTAAAAAAAAACTGTTTACAGCTTTGACCTTCTAAAGTTTAATTATGATAACAATGTAGCTCTTTCATTTACTTACAACAGATTTTTTTCCCCAATATGTCAGCAACTTACTTAGATTATTTCTATTAAGATGTAAGGGGAAAACTTTTTAATCTGTTCCTTTTCAAATGTTCTATCCTACTTGTTAATTATTTTGTACAAAATATTAAAATGAACCTATATTAGGTACATTATACTTGATACGACTTACAGGACTTAATGGAACGTGTCATTGATTTAATTATGCTACTTTAACTTAAAATTGGGAGAGCTTAATTAAACTCTGAGGACAGCAACAGGATTTGCGTCAGAGTTTCTTCTTGGGAAAAAGCCTTCTCGGAAACCCCAACACTGTGATTTTTATTTTTTACGCGAAGCATTTTTGTAATTTCAAGCTTTAAATATTTACGGCATTGCTACTTGTAAATCTTGTTGCGTGCAATTTAAAGTTTCAGTCAGAGCTTCAGCAGAATCAACTGGAAGAAACCCAAAGTTGAAAACTCATCAAACAAAACAACATGGCCTCCCTCTGCATGATGAGGATTTCTGCAGCTCTTTACATTTTTTTTGTGCATCTGTCAGCGTGTCTCCCCTCTGTAGCTGAGATCTGTTCAACTTGTACTGGTAAACGTGTTGCATCAGCGCTTAAATGCATAAATAGGTGTGTGTCATGATCCGCAGCTCTTTGCACTTTTGTTCCCACTTGTGTTTTGTGTTTAGATCATTTCAGTTTTCTTGTCACCAGGCCCTGTCCGTGTCGGTGCAGTCATTTGTAATCCACCCTCATCTCTTCATGTAGATTTTGGTCCTTGGGTTTAGTTAGATCCTCTGCGTCTCCGTTTAGTTTTCTCCTGAGCTCGTCTGGTTCACCATGCCACACCTCCACAGCATTCAATCTCCTTGGTTTCTTTCTTTCACTGCTGGATTCTGTTTGGTTTTCAGTTTCATCACTGAGTCAGATCTCCATCACGCGTCTTCCTCTGCCCTGTTGACATTTGGTTCCTCCTCAACCCACGTCAAGCATCACACAGTGGAGTTATAATAGGATTTTTTTCTTTGTAGGTTATTTTGACAGCCTGGTCTCTGAGATAAACAGTGATTATGACGGGCTTCTGGGATGCAACTGGAGCACAAGTCGGCTGTGATGTGATTGCTAAACGAAACCCGGAGCCAAAGCAGACACCTGGAAACAGAAAATGAAACAACTGAGATTTCTGCTTTCCATCACAAACGTAGTGTTGTTTCTGTGTAGATGTAACACACAAGTGATGCTTTTTCTTTTTTTCTTTTTTTTTAATCTTTTCCTCCTCAACATCAGCTGCGGCCCTGTTTTTGAAGTGCCCAGTTGCTGCTTTCAAAAGATTGGCATTTGTCCACCTTTACAAGAGCGATATATTTGTGAATTAATGCGTTTCAAAACCGCCTCTGTGGCCGTGCCTCTATCTGGCCCAGAATGTAAATACAGAGGATACGCCCTCCGTTAAAGAGAAAAAAAAATAATCCAGTGGCAGCGGAGTGCTGTAACTTTGTGCAGAAGAAAGTTGGAGGAGAAAAAAAAAAAAAAAAAACGAAAGAGAGATGGGCTGAAAAAAAAGGAAAGAAAGAAACGCTTAAAGTCAAAGATGTGAGAAGAGAGGGGGAAAAAAAAAAAAAAAAAAAAGCACTCATGCGCCACACCGGCCCATCTGCTCCAACCCACACACATAATAAAATCTCGTAACACTTTTTTGGAGGATTTTGGAGCTCTGAAGTCATTTCTGGGAAATGCTAGTGAAAGGAAACCTCTTCAGTGTTTTTTATTTTTTTATTTTTTTTTTTAAGTGCCTCTCCTTTGTATGCAGATTGCTTCAAGGAAAGTCGGACAATACGCTTTTGTCTCGAGGCAGAAGACTTTGAAAAAAAAAGACCTTTAAAAAATAGGCTAGAATAAACTTTATTGATCTCCAAAGGAAAATTGCTTATTAGTTGACAAGCTACTCCATCCATAGTGTTAAATATGAGTAAATATGATTGTAGCCATAATGTAGATAGGTGTGCAAGTGATTTAAATATTACTAAATATAGATGAATAAAGAAAAATGAATAATGGTGGAGGGTTTTTTGCTTTTCATTGTACAGCAGTGTTGTTTATTGCAACCTGCTGTCTGCTTAGCATATCAAGGACTTGTCTGCTTGACTCTGATGAAGTTTGTGGTGTTTCCATGGCAGCAGGATGCACATACACAGAGATGCGCCGCAGCCGTTTAGCTGGAGCTGGTTTACTTGGTTCAGTGTGAGATTGCAGCAGGTCACGATACAGCTGCGCAGCACATGGGACTGGATGTAAAAAAAATAGATAAATACATTTCTCCACTTTCGTTTTTCACTGCGTGTCCGACCTCACCGCCTCCTCCTCCAGAGGTGGCCACTGACCTTACAGCCATCTACACGCACTCTGCGGACGGAGATCGAGTGGGGAAGGCTTTAGCGCTCTGACAATACGCAAGGGGGAACTTGTTTGGTTTCCATGGCAAACGTAACCCATGACATCACCCGCAGACGTTCAGACATTTCAGCTGGTTGTAAAGGAGAACATGAGGCAAGAAATGAGGCGGACTTAAGATGGAGCTCAACGTCTTCTTCCCTGTCTGTGTCCATTAGTCTGTGGTCGCTGAGGTTGTGTTTTTACTGGACGGATCCAGAACCTGCATCTGGTGGGCTAAACATGTTCATTTTGTTGCATGGCTCCAGTAATAGTAAAATAATTAATAATAAAAAGCATAAAAATATACAATGCGATGATAGACTTTTAATTTACCTTTATTTGATTTTTTTCCCCCCTTGACCTTTGTTGTCCCACTGTGGGGAAATTCAAGTGTCTGAGTTCACACAAAGATCAGAGGATTAAAAATGCATATAAAAAAAAAGATTAACAGTAATAATGATATTAAACAGCATAACTTCAGTGCCGTTTATAGAAATATTGGACTCACGATCCAACTGAGTAGGATGACCATTTGAATGTATATAATGAGCATGTGTTGAACATTAAAAAGACAACAAACTGCTCTGTAATACAGTATATCAGTGCAGTGAAGGTTCTTTTTTTACATTACTTAAAACAAAGTTTCCACAAACACATTTGCATCTGCTACAGCTCCAAAGTAAGAGCAGGCGGGTCAGACCTCAAAGAGAGAGAAAGAAACTGATAGGAGGCATTAAAAGCCTGTTTACTGCAGCATCTTAGCATCACTTTGAATGTTAAGTCCCAGTGAATTTTTGTAGAGGGTAGTTTGACATTTTTCATTCCAACAGAAAGCATGAAGGAGAAATCAGTGCTTTCATTGCAATCTGAAGCATTCTTTTACGGCCGCTACGCTCATTTATCTCAGTTAGGAACTTTTCAAATCAAAGACGGCTTGTTTGACGTCATTGGGAAATTTGAGGGTTGTTTTTTTTCTCTCTCTCTCTGACAAAAAGGAAAAAAAGAGCTTTTAAAAGTCTGACAAAAACAAAGAAATGCTAAGGGTGAAAATGTGTTTTGTTTACTTCAGTTGATAGACTGATGTTTCTTGTTTGAGTTTCCCTTACAAAACTTCTTCCCCCAATAAAAGCCACTCCGTTAACTTTAATAAAAAGCAGTCTGAGTTTGACTGTAAGTTTTTATCTCTTTGGGTTTCCGTCTCTTTTCTGTTCTGTCCTGGTTTAAGTTGGGTCTTTAAATTTCTCTGTCATCTCACGTCACTCATCCTGCCTGCTAACAAAGTATTTCTTCTTTCTTTATAAAATATGCTTTAGTGTGCAACTATCGAGTATTTTAGTAATTGATTATTCGGTCAATTATTCTGACGGTTAATCAATCAAATGGATAAAAGAAAATTGCCACATTGTGCAGTTTTTTTCCTATAATCACTTAAATAATTCTACTTATTTTTTAACTAAAGAAATAAACATTTTAATGTCTAAAATCCAATAAGATAGAACTCAGTGAACATTTGATCATTTGTTGTAAAAGACAACCGAACGTCAAGATTTTACTTAACATCGGTAGCATAGTTCTTATTAGTTGATTATTTTTTCGATAGCAAAAGATGTTTCCTAGGAGTTTATTTTTACAGAATGAGAAACGAGCTAAGCTTAAACTATTCCTCTTGAAGAGTTTGGTGTAGAAAAAACATAACAGAGGTTTTTTTTTGTTTTTTTTATGTCTTAAAATGTAAAATATATAGATTCTTTGTATAGTTTTAGTTTAATTACAGCTCCGATGTTGTTCTCTCAACCAACAGCCTTTTCTGAGTCTGTACACTCCCGTTAACGATTAATCCACTCCTAAATTAGTCGCAGATTATTTCAACGATTGATTAATCAAATTAGTTTTGATTAATCGTTTCAGCTGTGGTATAAGTTATGTTTTCAACTACCTCCTGTTAAATCATGCATGGGAACTAAAGACTTCATAATGAGGTAAACTTTTGACAAACTCATACTCATGACAGATTGGCCTGAATATGAATGAAATCTGTAATTTTAAGCAAACATCTGACCTCTACATTCGATTAAAATGTGGAAAGTTTCAGTTAGCAGTATCTCACATGCTACGTAAATAAATACACATTTGCATTAATTTAACTCGAGGAGGTCATCCACAGATGTTCGTTGCTGCCGTTTCCTAAAGAGTGACGGTATCCGTACGGCAGGAGTCATCATCGCGTGACCTTGTAGGTGTGTGTTTGTGCTTGAGTTGGATCTTGTCTCTGGACACACTGCAGAAGGGAGGCGATTCAAACACTTGAAGACATCCTAGAATAACACCCGGAACAGCTTGCACCAAATGGTAATAAGAGGTTTTCAGGGTGGAAACGGAGAATGTGTCAAGCTCAGAATAACAGGCGAGTCAAATATTTTAATGAAATGCAAACTGGCTATGTTTCTTCTGTCATAATTTACATTCACATTAAAAAAAAAAAAGAAAGAAAAGAAAAAACGGAACATGTTTTTCATTTTCGCTTTAATTTCAGGAATGTGTCTTATCCACCAATGAGGAGATTTCCCTACATAGTCATTTCCTCGTACAAGATTGTTAGGACCAAAAGAGTAGAAAAAAAAAAAGAGCTAAAACCATAAAAGTAAAGAAATGTTGCAGAGGCTTCTCATTTTAAACCACAGTCTGGATCCGCTGTTTATCTGCAGGGAGGAAAAGTCACTGCAGGTCCAGTTTAGTTCGGTTTCAGGCCAGTGAACCTGAAACGGATCAAAGAAGCAGGGAGAACTAGAGAGCAAAGTGAACAGGTATGAAATAGAAGCGTCGAGCCGAGACTTTTATCATCCTCACCAAAGATTGTTTCAGCAGTCACATCTGCTGTCAAGGTCGCTGACACACTCGTTGTCTGCTCTGGAGGCTTACTTAATAACAGGCTTTCTGCTGTTTGTCGCAGCAGTTTATTCAAAGAGTTGAGTCTTTAAATTGCTTCCGTGCTCTGTTCTCCTCATGTGTGGCATGGCTGCATGGCAAATAAATGGAAACGCTGGGAACAGCATGAGAAAGTTGACTCATCTCTTAGGACCAAAAAAAAAAGAAGACTTTATGGAACCGGACAACAGCATTTTGAGCTTCCATAGAAAAACAAAGAGAAGAGAAGAGATACAACAATTTGTAAACATAGCTCAACTGGCTAACCGTTAGCCACTAACAACCCTGAAGTTAGCAGTTGCTCTGCAGCTTATTTTGAGCGCTTAACTAAGGCGCAAAATCGTAATTTTACACAGAACAAAGACGTTTAAAAAAAAAACAGATTAAAATTAATGAGACCTTTGTTCAATTTTGGAAACAGTAATGGAGCAATGTAGGCACCAAACCTCTCGATCCTGCAAGGATAAGTGTGTTACGTAATGGATGAATGGATAATGGAACATTTTCAAGGTTTTTTTGTGCTTAGCACTCCCTCTGCACAGGAATGGCAGAAGAAACGTTACACAGGAAGTGTACTTTAAAACATTTAAAAGTTTTTAACACTCATTTGCAGCAGTTTAAGCAATATTTTTGCTGCCGTAACAAAACAATCCAGCTCGTGAATATGAGATTTTGGCAATATCTTTTAGTAAAACTAACAATTCTTTAGTTTTGTTTTCACAAATAATGAAACGATTTTGAAAATTACAAACTGTTTTGAAGAATTGGGTTGAATATTCTAGTTAATGTTCGACTGGTTCATATATTGTAGTTTTTATTCTAGTCTAATTCTTTGTAGCACCAAATAAGCTAACGTTAGTCTAACGCAATGCATAAATATACCAAAAGAGGGTGCTGTTGTTTCATGTAATTGTTGCCACTACCGCAATTCTGACATGTTTGTCCTGGCGGGGACACCGTAGTGCAGGGGGTATTTTGTGCGCGAACTGCTATTTTCCTAACAGTGTGCTTTACTCCCTGTAAGGTTAGCAGCAGCTCTGCTAGCCCGGTGTAAAATATACGTTAACATAAGTAAATTGAT
Source organism: Poecilia formosa (assembly GCF_000485575.1). Classification (NCBI taxonomy): domain Eukaryota; kingdom Metazoa; phylum Chordata; class Actinopteri; order Cyprinodontiformes; family Poeciliidae; genus Poecilia; species Poecilia formosa. Next base: position 678,074 of record NW_006800195.1, on the reverse strand, counting down.
TTACCGAGCTATTTCTGTTTGTTCAGTTTGCCAGTTAAGTACAAATTAAATTGTATTTGTTTTGGTGATGATTGATTATTTTGTAAAAACTGGTTGAATGGTGACAGTGTGCTTTACTTCCTGTAAGGTGAAGGAAATAAAGGCGCAAAGGTTTCCCCACAACTTGAGCCCTGTGTGTGATGCCTCTTCTGCACGGAACACATCCCACCTTCAAACAAAAAAACACAGCGCAGAGTCCATAGGGTGTCTTCCGCCAGCTGCAGGTTTAAAGAGGGAAAGCCTGGGTTACATCAGCATCATTAGCAGCTAGCGGTTAGCCTGTCACAATACTGCCACGGTGCTTACAAATTACGTTGTTTTGTGCGCAAGTACTCAAAATACAGCTACACTATTCATTTAAAAGTGGTGGAGGCTTATTCGGTTTTCTTAACGGTTGTCAACCATCTCAACAGGAAGTCCTTATTCACCACTCTGTTACCAAGAGCTATTTTTTGTTTTTCTTCTACATCAGAATATCAAACATTTAATACAAATGAGTGGAAGGGCTCATGAAAATAGACTGCACTATAACTCCATCAGTCAAAGTCAGACACAGATGGCAGCTGGTTTGACTTGACTGGTCTGTTGTGGTGTTTTAGTATCACACAATCTTCTGAGACAAGATCTCCTTATTAAGATGTCCTTAAAGGCCAAGACGCATTGAATCCGATTTGGTGTCTGACCGCTGGCTATGTCCCTGTGACTGCCTCTGACCAAGAATATATAAAGAATAAAATATGAAACTTTTTAAAAATGAGGGTCCGTCTGAAAGTATTCTATGAGTTTTTTGGGGGGGGGGTAGGAGTTCATAAGTTTCTTACTTCTTCCTACTCCTTTCTGAGCATAAGATTACTGTGGTACAAATATGTGTCTTTTGCATTCCTTGATCATGTGTGACTTTATACTTCTGTCATGTTTGGAATAAATGAATAAATACATTTTCTCCTAACAAGAACTTCGTTGACTGGATTTCTGGTACTTACTCTCACAAGTCCAGTGACCCTGGAGCGAAACCCTGTGTGTCAGGAAAAAGTCCGATCAGAGCGTGAAAAGTCAGACGTGTCTAACTTTTATGCATGAGGATTATGCATCCATGATGTTTAGCTCACATTGTCGGATGCAACCGACTATTGGAGCAATGCAAAACAACCGGATCCAAATTATGAAACCATTTATTTCTCACATAAAGTTGGGGGGGGGGGAAAGTGCAATTTACTATTTTGGGAGACTGATATATTAATGAATGTTTTCTTTTTCTTTTTTTTTTATTGTTGGATGGAGGCGTTTTCTCTTCTCCGCTTCGGTGATTTCATACTACTTAGAGATTCTCTTTCAGTGGGATTAAAGTTGGCGGTTATAATTTGTTGATGCAGAAATTACTGCAGACGATAGTTTAGTCGCTCTCTTTTCACTGCACCGCATAAATTTGGCAGAACTTTGGCATGCGTTGTGAAATCCATTGCATGTCGGAAATCCAAACAGACAAGTGGTGGAGGCTGCAGCTCCAACTGTTCTATAGTTTACTCAAAACATTTGTTTATGTTTGCTTCCAGGTTTGCTCGGATAATCACCGTCTTTACTGGTACTGCTAGGGGTACTTTTGTTTTTCAGACAAATGGCATAGATATTTTTCACTCAAATTATCCACCACTGCAGTCCTGACATGCATTTTCTCTCTTCTAAGTCTGCAGTATCTAAATAAAGACGTTTTTAACCGGCGCAGTCTCAAAGACGACAAACAGGCCGATTCTTTTCCTCTACTTGCAGATGTTATCATTTGCATGTTCGGTCCTCTGTGCATGTGTGAGTGCGTCGCTTTTTAGGCTGAGTGTGTTGGACCGTTGTGCACAGCTGCCCTTCACTTGCCAGCTGGACATCGGACAACCCACGCAGCAGCGGCTGGAAAACTGGACAAAATGTTCTAAATAGAGGAGCAAGATGAGAGGAGAGGAGCCAAAATGTGAGGCAAGATGATAGACTTTTAGACCAGCAAGCCTCTTTAATCGCATGTCTCCTTTTCCAATATCTGTATCCCAGACTTTCCATGTTTGCAGAAGGGAAATCAGTCAATGGAGGCTCGTGATGCCTCGGCTGTCTCCTCACCTCCACGCTTCCTAGAAAAATCGGGGAACATGTGGAATTTGATTTAAATGTGTTTTATGTCTGCAAAAACATAGAAACTACATGCTTTAGTCCCTGTCCCATTGTCTAAAGTCAATTTATTCATTCATCCATACGTAGAGCTCTCAGTGGTGCTTCTGGGTTCCATGTTTTAAATCTGATAACTCCAGAGAAACCAAGATTTTAGGTTTTCATATTTGAATCTGGGAACTTTTTTTTTTTTTACATTTTGATCTGACGGTTCCAGCAGCAGCCCCGGTTATGGTTCAGACTGTGTCTCAGCGTTTACGGGGCAAACTGAGCTACCGTCAGACAGCCACAGAGCAGTGGTTGCTCTCTCCGCTCTGCCTTTTCTTTTACACCTGACTTTGTCTCTTCCGTTACGTTCGACCGGGCCGGCTAACCTGCCGACTTACTGGCGCAGACTTTCCAACTCTTAGCAGTTTTGGGGGGAAGCAGAACGAGCAGAGAAGTGAGGGAGGGAGCAGCACAGTAATCAGGAAAAGAGGCCGAGGGGATGAAAGCAACCACAGAAAAGCCTGTGTTTAGTGGGTTAGTGGAGCGTTGGCCTTCACTTACAGGGACTTGGACTACTTTGCTGCCAAGATGCAACAGATGTCAGTCTGCCATCTACACATCGTTGTTTTTTTTTTTTGTTTTTTTTGAAGAACAAACGAATATCAGTGTAATTGCTTTTTGTCTTAATTGTTTCTTCAGCTATAGGTCATCTTTTTTTCTCCATCCATATGTCCCTCAGTGTCCCTTCCAGCTCCTCCTCTCGTCCCATCTGACCAAACACAGCAGAGCCAGCGAGGATTTTCTGTGTGTGTTTTCATCTCCCAGCTCAGAATAAGTGGCACCAGACAGGCCTTATAAGGAGTTGTTAGATCATTGGCCACACTGTTAGCAAAACAGAACCATATGTGTTCGGCGCTGTATGTGTGTGTGTAAATGAAACCATGTGTGTCCGGGGGTAGCAGAGAGAACGGGAGTCTGTTGCTAATGGACGTGCCGAAGGTCAGATTATATGGTCATGTTAAGGATACATACGTATAGTCTCTCTCTCTCTCTCTCTCTCTCTCTCTGTTCTATCTCTGGTTGTCTCTATTGAGTTGACTCTAGGTGTGAGAAACACACACACACACACACACCGGGCGGAGAGCCGTGACTTGAGGCCGGTTTTGTCGGCGTGATGCTTGAGTGATCGGGGATGTGGGCGGGGCTTCGTTCCCGTTGCTTCCCTTTTCTTGTCCTCTGATGGGTTTAGCAGAACTCTCTCTCTCTCTCTCTTTCTCTCTCTCGTCTCTCGTCTCTCAGTCTCCATCTTTTCTTACACAGCTGGTCTGGAATGTACAGATGTTTCCTTTTGGGAACTGGCGTCCTACTCTGTTCACACACACACACGAAAAGTAAGAGTGTGAGAGGAGAAAGAGAGGCGTGCCGTCCCATGCACTCCAACCTTCCTTTTCTCTGGTTCTGGTTGTGTTTTCTGTGAATTCAGAACCTGCTGAGCGACACTTAACTGCAGTTATTTATCTCACTGCTGCATATTAGCAGACTGTTTTTTGTCTGCCTGCAGCCTTATACTTCTTGTTCCTATATATATATTTTATTATTATTAATTTTTTTTATTTATTTTATTTATTTTTTTTTTGCATTTTTATTCTCACGTGCAGCTGAAACTTTGCTGGGAAGCCCGAAAGTGGAAACCAAAGTCACTTAGCTTTACACATATCTGAAATATTATGTGCAGACTGTTTTATTTCCATTTTTGCGGATGTGTGTGTGCATGTGTATACAAAATGCATTCTGGGTATGTGAAAATTACGAATCGTAAACATCTTTGGAGAAATATACTTCTTTGAAGTTTTTTTTTAAGCATTGTTTTTTTTTTGTTTGTTTGTTTGTTTGTTTTTTCAGGAAAAGAATTGACAAGCTTAGCATGCCTTACCCAGCTTCCTGCAGATGCAGCTCCATGCAGCACAGCTCATGAATGGGTACAGGCTTGATTCAGATCTTCTTTTTAGTGCCACTTCTATTACATTCGAAACCACACGCAAAACGAACAACATCCTGCAAGGCTGGCATTCTGTAAAGATTCATTTAGATCTGGGATTGCTCGAACTGTGGCCTGAGTGTAAATTTATGATGAAGGCTGCAAACCCTGAAACACTGACATTGTGGCTTGAACATGTTTTTTTTTTTTTATGTCGGTTCCGTGAGAGTGTTAATGAATATCAATAAATTTGAAAAAATGATTAAATACTTTATGTGTTTAAGTGTTATTTCAATAACTACCACAAGATGTTGGGATAAACTCCACATTAATCTGAAAAGAGATTTTGTTTTGAGCTATTTGAGAGGTAAAAACAAACAGGCTGACAGCGATGGAGTGAAATACACAGAACCAGGGACAAAATAACAGTGATTTCATTCTGCTTACGTCTGAACTTTGACCCCGGAATGGGATCAAACCCAAACCTAACTGTGTCCCAGTTCCAGGTTTGGAAACAAGTGGGATTTTCTCAACCAAGACAGCAAATCGTGCCGATAACAGAGCAAACGCCGCAGGAACACGTCTGAAAGAAGGCTTTAAAATCATTAGGGCACAAAATCTTAAATGGGGTGAAGATTTTTAGAAGTGTAAATAAAGCTGTTGTTTTTTTTTCTCTCACTCTTTTGCAATCACTAAGTTGGTATGTGAGGTGGCCATGTTGGATTGTGAGAACCATTTTTACCAACTTCAACCATGACATCTCAAATTCTGAGAAGAAAAAATAAACATATTGAAACTGCATATTTCAATCAGATTTTCTCTCATTTAATTAAAAGTATTTTTCTTCCTTTCTCTCCTTCTTTCATATTAAATATTACAGATCCAGATATTGAAAATACTGCAGATTTGAGCATCTCAACACCTTTTCACTCCAAGCTGCGTCATTAACTTCGTTTCTCTCTCATCAGGCAGCGAACGTTCAGTATTTTAGCATGAATAATGAAAAGAGCATCCTTACAGCGAGACAGCGGGTTGCCAATCTGCTCTGTTTGCTCAGTACCAAACCGAACCCTCAGCACTCGCTCTGGCTCTGCTCTCCTCTTCCTGTCACTGATAAGCAATGAAAACCGCGTGAAAGCGTGTGAGTGAGGGATCACTGCTGCTTCAGGAGCAGAGCCAGAGGAGCTGGATGATGAAGCAGATGTGTATAATTAGCTGTCGTCCTGACAAACGCTGCGTTAAGGCAGGTGCGTGTGAGGAGTTGACCTTTGCAGTGTTATTTCCTCGTTAGTCAACGTCCTCCGTGTTTCCTGTTTCTGTTCTGGCTTTAAAACTTTACGAGTTCAGAAACTACCTCTTAGTAGCTTTTGGTGAAAGCGATTAGTCGTTGTTGTTTTGTTTTGTTTTTTAATTGTCATATTACAGTGAATAAAACTTGCGTTATTAGTGGCCTCAAAGACGAGGTGACTCTCCGGATCCTCCTCCCATCTGATGGTTGCTCTCGTCTCCATCTCGACTTTTATTAATTAAGTCTTTCGGTCTTTCGTTGCTCCGCTGGTTGAGCGTGTGGTTCTCCTAATCCCAGATAATTACCCTGCATAATTCACTTCTGGCTACTGATGATGATGATGATGTGTTTTTGAGTTGTTATGTGTGCACGTGGTTATTTTAAATGTGGACGTATTGGGTTCCTTTCTTTTCCCACAGAGATCTGTCCAAGAACCACATCTCCTCCCTTGATACCAGCCTGCTGGATCGGCTCACGGGCCTCCGAGAGCTGTAAGTAAACACCGCGCTGCGTCATCGTCTCCTCGACTCATTCATCTCCGCTTATTTAATCCCGTTTGTCTTTGTGGTGAAACTCTTAATTCCTTAATATTCCTGCACAAGTGGTATAACTTGGAAAAGAGAGAATTTTCACACGTCACACTTATGAGGAAAGTTAAGATATTTGTCTCCTGCAAAAGAAGGTGGAGCTTTGCTGCAAACTGTCAGTAACTTTTGAAAATGTTGCCATTTTTTTNGGAAAAAAAAAAAAAAAAAAAAGCACTCATGCGCCACACCGGCCCATCTGCTCCAACCCACACACATAATAAAATCTCGTAACACTTTTTTGGAGGATTTTGGAGCTCTGAAGTCATTTCTGGGAAATGCTAGTGAAAGGAAACCTCTTCAGTGTTTTTTATTTTTTTATTTTTTTTTTTAAGTGCCTCTCCTTTGTATGCAGATTGCTTCAAGGAAAGTCGGACAATACGCTTTTGTCTCGAGGCAGAAGACTTTGAAAAAAAAAGACCTTTAAAAAATAGGCTAGAATAAACTTTATTGATCTCCAAAGGAAAATTGCTTATTAGTTGACAAGCTACTCCATCCATAGTGTTAAATATGAGTAAATATGATTGTAGCCATAATGTAGATAGGTGTGCAAGTGATTTAAATATTACTAAATATAGATGAATAAAGAAAAATGAATAATGGTGGAGGGTTTTTTGCTTTTCATTGTACAGCAGTGTTGTTTATTGCAACCTGCTGTCTGCTTAGCATATCAAGGACTTGTCTGCTTGACTCTGATGAAGTTTGTGGTGTTTCCATGGCAGCAGGATGCACATACACAGAGATGCGCTGCAGCCGTTTAGCTGGAGCTGGTTTACTTGGTTCAGTGTGAGATTGCAGCAGGTCACGATACAGCTGCGCAGCACATGGGACTGGATGTAAAAAAAATAGATAAATACATTTCTCCACTTTCGTTTTTCACTGCGTGTCCGACCTCACCGCCTCCTCCTCCAGAGGTGGCCACTGACCTTACAGCCATCTACACGCACTCTGCGGACGGAGATCGAGTGGGGAAGGCTTTAGCGCTCTGACAATACGCAAGGGGGAACTTGTTTGGTTTCCATGGCAAACGTAACCCATGGCATCACCCGCAGACGTTCAGACATTTCAGCTGGTTGTAAAGGAGAACATGAGGCAAGAAATGAGGCGGACTTAAGATGGAGCTCAACGTCTTCTTCCCTGTCTGTGTCCATTAGTCTGTGGTCGCTGAGGTTGTGTTTTTACTGGATGGATCCAGAACCTGCATCTGGTGGGCTAAACATGTTCATTTTGTTGCATGGCTCCAGTAATAGTAAAATAATTAATAATAAAAAGCATAAAAATATACAATGCGATGATAGACCTTTAATTTACCTTTATTTGATTTTTTTTTCCCCCCTTGACCTTTGTTGTCCCACTGTGGGGAAATTCAAGTGTCTGAGTTCACACAAAGATCAGAGGATTAAAAATGCATATAAAAAAAAAGATTAACAGTAATAATGATATTAAACAGCATAACTGCAGTGCCGTTAACAGAAATATTGGACTCACGATCCAACTGAGTAGGATGACCATTTGAATGTATATAATGAGCATGTGTTGAACATTAAAAAGACAACAAACTGCTCTGTAATACAGTATATCAGTGCAGTGAAGGTTCTTTTTCACATTACTTAAAACAAAGTTTCCACAAACACATTTGCATCTGCTACAGCTCCAAAGTAAGAGCAGGTGGGTCAGACCTCAAAGAGAGAGAAAGAAACTGATAGGAGGCATTAAAAGCCTGTTTACTGCAGCATCTTAGCATCACTTTGAATGTTAAGTCCCAGTGAATTTTTGTAGAGGGTAGTTTGACATTTTTCATTCCAACAGAAAGCATGAAGGAGAAATCAGTGCTTTCATTGCAATCTGAAGCATTCTTTTACGGCCGCTACGCTCATTTATCTCAGTTAGGAACTTTTCAAATCAAAGACGGCTTGTTTGACGTCATTGGGAAATTTGAGGGTTGTTTTTTTTCTCTCTCTCTCTGACAAAAAGGAAAAAAAGAGCTTTTAAAAGTCTGACAAAAACAAAGAAATGCTAAGGGTGAAAATGTGTTTTGTTTACTTCAGTTGATAGACTGATGTTTCTTGTTTGAGTTTCCCTTACAAAACTTCTTCCCCCAATAAAAGCCACTCCGTTAACTTTAATAAAAAGCAGTCTGAGTTTGACTGTAAGTTTTTATCTCTTTGGGTTTCCGTCTCTTTTCTGTTCTGTCCTGGTTTAAGTTGGGTCTTTAAATTTCTCTGTCATCTCACGTCACTCATCCTGCCTGCTAACAAAGTATTTCTTCTTTCTTTATAAAATATGCTTTAGTGTGCAACTATCGAGTATTTTAGTAATTGATTATTCGGTCAATTATTCTGACGGTTAATCAATCAAATGGATAAAAGAAAATTGCCACATTGTGCAGTTTTTTTCCTATAATCACTTAAATAATTCTACTTATTTTTTAACTAAAGAAATAAACATTTTAATGTCTAAAATCCAATAAGATAGAACTCAGTGAACATTTGATCATTTGTTGTAAAAGACAACCGAACGTCAAGATTTTACTTAACATCGGTAGCATAGTTCTTATTAGTTGATTATTTTTTCGATAGCAAAAGATGTTTCCTAGGAGTTTATTTTTACAGAATGAGAAACGAGCTAAGCTTAAACTATTCCTCTTGAAGAGTTTGGTGTAGAAAAAACATAACAGAGGTTTTTTTTTGTTTTTTTTATGTCTTAAAATGTAAAATATATAGATTCTTTGTATAGTTTTAGTTTAATTACAGCTCCGATGTTGTTCTCTCAACCAACAGCCTTTTCTGAGTCTGTACACTCCCGTTAACGATTAATCCACTCCTAAATTAGTCGCAGATTATTTCAACGATTGATTAATCAAATTAGTTTTGATTAATCGTTTCAGCTGTGGTATAAGTTATGTTTTCAACTACCTCCTGTTAAATCATGCATGGGAACTAAAGACTTCATAATGAGGTAAACTTTTGACAAACTCATACTCATGACAGATTGGCCTGAATATGAATGAAATCTGTAATTTTAAGCAAACATCTGACCTCTACATTCGATTAAAATGTGGAAAGTTTCAGTTAGCAGTATCTCACATGCTACGTAAATAAATACACATTTGCATTAATTTAACTCGAGGAGGTCATCCACAGATGTTCGTTGCTGCCGTTTCCTAAAGAGTGACGGTATCCGTACGGCAGGAGTCATCATCGCGTGACCTTGTAGGTGTGTGTTTGTGCTTGAGTTGGATCTTGTCTCTGGACACACTGCAGAAGGGAGGCGATTCAAACACTTGAAGACATCCTAGAATAACACCCGGAACAGCTTGCACCAAATGGTAATAAGAGGTTTTCAGGGTGGAAACGGAGAATGTGTCAAGCTCAGAATAACAGGCGAGTCAAATATTTTAATGAAATGCAAACTGGCTATGTTTCTTCTGTCATAATTTACATTCACATTAAAAAAAAAAAAGAAAGAAAAGAAAAAACGGAACATGTTTTTCATTTTCGCTTTAATTTCAGGAATGTGTCTTATCCACCAATGAGGAGATTTCCCTACATAGTCATTTCCTCGTACAAGATTGTTAGGACCAAAAGAGTAGAAAAAAAAAAAGAGCTAAAACCATAAAAGTAAAGAAATGTTGCAGAGGCTTCTCATTTTAAACCACAGTCTGGATCCGCTGTTTATCTGCAGGGAGGAAAAGTCACTGCAGGTCCAGTTTAGTTCGGTTTCAGGCCAGTGAACCTGAAACGGATCAAAGAAGCAGGGAGAACTAGAGAGCAAAGTGAACAGGTATGAAATAGAAGCGTCGAGCCGAGACTTTTATCATCCTCACCAAAGATTGTTTCAGCAGTCACATCTGCTGTCAAGGTCGCTGACACACTCGTTGTCTGCTCTGGAGGCTTACTTAATAACAGGCTTTCTGCTGTTTGTCGCAGCAGTTTATTCAAAGAGTTGAGTCTTTAAATTGCTTCCGTGCTCTGTTCTCCTCATGTGTGGCATGGCTGCATGGCAAATAAATGGAAACGCTGGGAACAGCATGAGAAAGTTGACTCATCTCTTAGGACCAAAAAAAAAAGAAGACTTTATGGAACCGGACAACAGCATTTTGAGCTTCCATAGAAAAACAAAGAGAAGAGAAGAGATACAACAATTTGTAAACATAGCTCAACTGGCTAACCGTTAGCCACTAACAACCCTGAAGTTAGCAGTTGCTCTGCAGCTTATTTTGAGCGCTTAACTAAGGCGCAAAATCGTAATTTTACACAGAACAAAGACGTTTAAAAAAAAAACAGATTAAAATTAATGAGACCTTTGTTCAATTTTGGAAACAGTAATGGAGCAATGTAGGCACCAAACCTCTCGATCCTGCAAGGATAAGTGTGTTACGTAATGGATGAATGGATAATGGAACATTTTCAAGGTTTTTTTGTGCTTAGCACTCCCTCTGCACAGGAATGGCAGAAGAAACGTTACACAGGAAGTGTACTTTAAAACATTTAAAAGTTTTTAACACTCATTTGCAGCAGTTTAAGCAATATTTTTGCTGCCGTAACAAAACAATCCAGCTCGTGAATATGAGATTTTGGCAATATCTTTTAGTAAAACTAACAATTCTTTAGTTTTGTTTTCACAAATAATGAAACGATTTTGAAAATTACAAACTGTTTTGAAGAATTGGGTTGAATATTCTAGTTAATGTTCGACTGGTTCATATATTGTAGTTTTTATTCTAGTCTAATTCTTTGTAGCACCAAATAAGCTAACGTTAGTCTAACGCAATGCATAAATATACCAAAAGAGGGTGCTGTTGTTTCATGTAATTGTTGCCACTACCGCAATTCTGACATGTTTGTCCTGGCGGGGACACCGTAGTGCAGGGGGTATTTTGTGCGCGAACTGCTATTTTCCTAACAGTGTGCTTTACTCCCTGTAAGGTTAGCAGCAGCTCTGCTAGCCCGGTGTAAAATATACGTTAACATAAGTAAATTGATTTACCGAGCTATTTCTGTTTGTTCAGTTTGCCAGTTAAGTACAAATTAAATTGTATTTGTTTTGGTGATGATTGATTATTTTGTAAAAACTGGTTGAATGGTGACAGTGTGCTTTACTTCCTGTAAGGTGAAGGAAATAAAGGCGCAAAGGTTTCCCCACAACTTGAGCCCTGTGTGTGATGCCTCTTCTGCACGGAACACATCCCACCTTCAAACAAAAAAACACAGCGCAGAGTCCATAGGGTGTCTTCCGCCAGCTGCAGGTTTAAAGAGGGAAAGCCTGGGTTACATCAGCATCATTAGCAGCTAGCGGTTAGCCTGTCACAATACTGCCACGGTGCTTACAAATTACGTTGTTTTGTGCGCAAGTACTCAAAATACAGCTACACTATTCATTTAAAAGTGGTGGAGGCTTATTCGGTTTTCTTAACGGTTGTCAACCATCTCAACAGGAAGTCCTTATTCACCACTCTGTTACCAAGAGCTATTTTTTGTTTTTCTTCTACATCAGAATATCAAACATTTAATACAAATGAGTGGAAGGGCTCATGAAAATAGACTGCACTATAACTCCATCAGTCAAAGTCAGACACAGATGGCAGCTGGTTTGACTTGACTGGTCTGTTGTGGTGTTTTAGTATCACACAATCTTCTGAGACAAGATCTCCTTATTAAGATGTCCTTAAAGGCCAAGACGCATTGAATCCGATTTGGTGTCTGACCGCTGGCTATGTCCCTGTGACTGCCTCTGACCAAGAATATATAAAGAATAAAATATGAAACTTTTTAAAAATGAGGGTCCGTCTGAAAGTATTCTATGAGTTTTTTGGGGGGGGGGTAGGAGTTCATAAGTTTCTTACTTCTTCCTACTCCTTTCTGAGCATAAGATTACTGTGGTACAAATATGTGTCTTTTGCATTCCTTGATCATGTGTGACTTTATACTTCTGTCATGTTTGGAATAAATGAATAAATACATTTTCTCCTAACAAGAACTTCGTTGACTGGATTTCTGGTACTTACTCTCACAAGTCCAGTGACCCTGGAGCGAAACCCTGTGTGTCAGGAAAAAGTCCGATCAGAGCGTGAAAAGTCAGACGTGTCTAACTTTTATGCATGAGGATTATGCATCCATGATGTTTAGCTCACATTGTCGGATGCAACCGACTATTGGAGCAATGCAAAACAACCGGATCCAAATTATGAAACCATTTATTTCTCACATAAAGTTGGGGGGGGGGGAAAGTGCAATTTACTATTTTGGGAGACTGATATATTAATGAATGTTTTCTTTTTCTTTTTTTTTTATTGTTGGATGGAGGCGTTTTCTCTTCTCCGCTTCGGTGATTTCATACTACTTAGAGATTCTCTTTCAGTGGGATTAAAGTTGGCGGTTATAATTTGTTGATGCAGAAATTACTGCAGACGATAGTTTAGTCGCTCTCTTTTCACTGCACCGCATAAATTTGGCAGAACTTTGGCATGCGTTGTGAAATCCATTGCATGTCGGAAATCCAAACAGACAAGTGGTGGAGGCTGCAGCTCCAACTGTTCTATAGTTTACTCAAAACATTTGTTTATGTTTGCTTCCAGGTTTGCTCGGATAATCACCGTCTTTACTGGTACTGCTAGGGGTACTTTTGTTTTTCAGACAAATGGCATAGATATTTTTCACTCAAATTATCCACCACTGCAGTCCTGACATGCATTTTCTCTCTTCTAAGTCTGCAGTATCTAAATAAAGACGTTTTTAACCGGCGCAGTCTCAAAGACGACAAACAGGCCGATTCTTTTCCTCTACTTGCAGATGTTATCATTTGCATGTTCGGTCCTCTGTGCATGTGTGAGTGCGTCGCTTTTTAGGCTGAGTGTGTTGGACCGTTGTGCACAGCTGCCCTTCACTTGCCAGCTGGACATCGGACAACCCACGCAGCAGCGGCTGGAAAACTGGACAAAATGTTCTAAATAGAGGAGCAAGATGAGAGGAGAGGAGCCAAAATGTGAGGCAAGATGATAGACTTTTAGACCAGCAAGCCTCTTTAATCGCATGTCTCCTTTTCCAATATCTGTATCCCAGACTTTCCATGTTTGCAGAAGGGAAATCAGTCAATGGAGGCTCGTGATGCCTCGGCTGTCTCCTCACCTCCACGCTTCCTAGAAAAATCGGGGAACATGTGGAATTTGATTTAAATGTGTTTTATGTCTGCAAAAACATAGAAACTACATGCTTTAGTCCCTGTCCCATTGTCTAAAGTCAATTTATTCATTCATCCATACGTAGAGCTCTCAGTGGTGCTTCTGGGTTCCATGTTTTAAATCTGATAACTCCAGAGAAACCAAGATTTTAGGTTTTCATATTTGAATCTGGGAACTTTTTTTTTTTTTACATTTTGATCTGACGGTTCCAGCAGCAGCCCCGGTTATGGTTCAGACTGTGTCTCAGCGTTTACGGGGCAAACTGAGCTACCGTCAGACAGCCACAGAGCAGTGGTTGCTCTCTCCGCTCTGCCTTTTCTTTTACACCTGACTTTGTCTCTTCCGTTACGTTCGACCGGGCCGGCTAACCTGCCGACTTACTGGCGCAGACTTTCCAACTCTTAGCAGTTTTGGGGGGAAGCAGAACGAGCAGAGAAGTGAGGGAGGGAGCAGCACAGTAATCAGGAAAAGAGGCCGAGGGGATGAAAGCAACCACAGAAAAGCCTGTGTTTAGTGGGTTAGTGGAGCGTTGGCCTTCACTTACAGGGACTTGGACTACTTTGCTGCCAAGATGCAACAGATGTCAGTCTGCCATCTACACATCGTTGTTTTTTTTTTTTGTTTTTTTTGAAGAACAAACGAATATCAGTGTAATTGCTTTTTGTCTTAATTGTTTCTTCAGCTATAGGTCATCTTTTTTTCTCCATCCATATGTCCCTCAGTGTCCCTTCCAGCTCCTCCTCTCGTCCCATCTGACCAAACACAGCAGAGCCAGCGAGGATTTTCTGTGTGTGTTTTCATCTCCCAGCTCAGAATAAGTGGCACCAGACAGGCCTTATAAGGAGTTGTTAGATCATTGGCCACACTGTTAGCAAAACAGAACCATATGTGTTCGGCGCTGTATGTGTGTGTGTAAATGAAACCATGTGTGTCCGGGGGTAGCAGAGAGAACGGGAGTCTGTTGCTAATGGACGTGCCGAAGGTCAGATTATATGGTCATGTTAAGGATACATACGTATAGTCTCTCTCTCTCTCTCTCTCTCTCTCTCTGTTCTATCTCTGGTTGTCTCTATTGAGTTGACTCTAGGTGTGAGAAACACACACACACACACACACCGGGCGGAGAGCCGTGACTTGAGGCCGGTTTTGTCGGCGTGATGCTTGAGTGATCGGGGATGTGGGCGGGGCTTCGTTCCCGTTGCTTCCCTTTTCTTGTCCTCTGATGGGTTTAGCAGAACTCTCTCTCTCTCTCTCTTTCTCTCTCTCGTCTCTCGTCTCTCAGTCTCCATCTTTTCTTACACAGCTGGTCTGGAATGTACAGATGTTTCCTTTTGGGAACTGGCGTCCTACTCTGTTCACACACACACACGAAAAGTAAGAGTGTGAGAGGAGAAAGAGAGGCGTGCCGTCCCATGCACTCCAACCTTCCTTTTCTCTGGTTCTGGTTGTGTTTTCTGTGAATTCAGAACCTGCTGAGCGACACTTAACTGCAGTTATTTATCTCACTGCTGCATATTAGCAGACTGTTTTTTGTCTGCCTGCAGCCTTATACTTCTTGTTCCTATATATATATTTTATTATTATTAATTTTTTTTATTTATTTTATTTATTTTTTTTTTGCATTTTTATTCTCACGTGCAGCTGAAACTTTGCTGGGAAGCCCGAAAGTGGAAACCAAAGTCACTTAGCTTTACACATATCTGAAATATTATGTGCAGACTGTTTTATTTCCATTTTTGCGGATGTGTGTGTGCATGTGTATACAAAATGCATTCTGGGTATGTGAAAATTACGAATCGTAAACATCTTTGGAGAAATATACTTCTTTGAAGTTTTTTTTTAAGCATTGTTTTTTTTTTGTTTGTTTGTTTGTTTGTTTTTTCAGGAAAAGAATTGACAAGCTTAGCATGCCTTACCCAGCTTCCTGCAGATGCAGCTCCATGCAGCACAGCTCATGAATGGGTACAGGCTTGATTCAGATCTTCTTTTTAGTGCCACTTCTATTACATTCGAAACCACACGCAAAACGAACAACATCCTGCAAGGCTGGCATTCTGTAAAGATTCATTTAGATCTGGGATTGCTCGAGCTGTGGCCTGAGTGTAAATTTATGATGAAGGCTGCAAACCCTGAAACACTGACATTGTGGCTTGAACATGTTTTTTTTTTTTTATGTCGGTTCCGTGAGAGTGTTAATGAATATCAATAAATTTGAAAAAATGATTAAATACTTTATGTGTTTAAGTGTTATTTCAATAACTACCACAAGATGTTGGGATAAACTCCACATTAATCTGAAAAGAGATTTTGTTTTGAGCTATTTGAGAGGTAAAAACAAACAGGCTGACAGCGATGGAGTGAAATACACAGAACCAGGGACAAAATAACAGTGATTTCATTCTGCTTACGTCTGAACTTTGACCCCGGAATGGGATCAAACCCAAACCTAACTGTGTCCCAGTTCCAGGTTTGGAAACAAGTGGGATTTTCTCAACCAAGACAGCAAATCGTGCCGATAACAGAGCAAACGCCGCAGGAACACGTCTGAAAGAAGGCTTTAAAATCATTAGGGCACAAAATCTTAAATGGGGTGAAGATTTTTAGAAGTGTAAATAAAGCTGTTGTTTTTTTTTCTCTCACTCTTTTGCAATCACTAAGTTGGTATGTGAGGTGGCCATGTTGGATTGTGAGAACCATTTTTACCAACTTCAACCATGACATCTCAAATTCTGAGAAGAAAAAATAAACATATTGAAACTGCATATTTCAATCAGATTTTCTCTCATTTAATTAAAAGTATTTTTCTTCCTTTCTCTCCTTCTTTCATATTAAATATTACAGATCCAGATATTGAAAATACTGCAGATTTGAGCATCTCAACACCTTTTCACTCCAAGCTGCGTCATTAACTTCGTTTCTCTCTCATCAGGCAGCGAACGTTCAGTATTTTAGCATGAATAATGAAAAGAGCATCCTTACAGCGAGACAGCGGGTTGCCAATCTGCTCTGTTTGCTCAGTACCAAACCGAACCCTCAGCACTCGCTCTGGCTCTGCTCTCCTCTTCCTGTCACTGATAAGCAATGAAAACCGCGAGAAAGCGTGTGAGTGAGGGATCACTGCTGCTTCAGGAGCAGAGCCAGAGGAGCTGGATGATGAAGCAGATGTGTATAATTAGCTGTCGTCCTGACAAACGCTGCGTTAAGGCAGGTGCGTGTGAGGAGTTGACCTTTGCAGTGTTATTTCCTCGTTAGTCAACGTCCTCCGTGTTTCCTGTTTCTGTTCTGGCTTTAAAACTTTACGAGTTCAGAAACTACCTCTTAGTAGCTTTTGGTGAAAGCGATTAGTCGTTGTTGTTTTGTTTTGTTTTTTAATTGTCATATTACAGTGAATAAAACTTGCGTTATTAGTGGCCTCAAAGACGAGGTGACTCTCCGGATCCTCCTCCCATCTGATGGTTGCTCTCGTCTCCATCTCGACTTTTATTAATTAAGTCTTTCGGTCTTTCGTTGCTCCGCTGGTTGAGCGTGTGGTTCTCCTAATCCCAGATAATTACCCTGCATAATTCACTTCTGGCTACTGATGATGATGATGTGTTTTTGAGTTGTTATGTGTGCACGTGGTTATTTTAAATGTGGACGTATTGGGTTCCTTTCTTTTCCCACAGAGATCTGTCCAAGAACCACATCTCCTCCCTCGATACCAGCCTGCTGGATCGGCTCACGGGCCTCCGAGAGCTGTAAGTAAACACCGCGCTGCGTCATCGTCTCCTCGACTCATTCATCTCCGCTTATTTAATCCCGTTTGTCTTTGTGGTGAAACTCTTAATTCCTTAATATTCCTGCACAGGTGGTATAACTTGGAAAAGAGAGAATTTTCACACGTCACACTTATGAGGAAAGTTAAGATATTTGTCTCCTGCAAAAGAAGGTGGAGCTTTGCTGCAAACTGTCAGTAACTTTTGAAAATGTTGCCATTTTTTTTAAAATTATTTTTTATTTTTTCATTTAAATAAAGAATAATGTATAAAAAGTAAGACATGTGACAGAAAGAGCGCAAGATTTTTAATCCGACCTTTAGTCTGAGTGCATTTACTTAATGTGGAGAAACAATTCAGTGAACTAAATGAAAAAATCTTTACGCAAGAAGAGTTTCAATTCACTATTTTACTTTGATGAGTGGGACATTGACGTTATTTCTAAAAAAGCTTGAAAATCGTATATCATTTTCGTTCCACTTAATTCTGTGTTGTTTTGAGTTAAATCTATGACATAAAATTCGAACAGAATACATTTATGTTTGTGGTTTTAATATAAGAGATGTGGCAAAGGTTCATGAATTCCTTTGCTTTCTACTCCTGCTAATTATTTCACATCCTTTTAATTACATTAAATATGAATATAACTTAGACACAATTAAATCATTTAATAAACATCATCTCCAGGAAGGAAAACATTGGTATACTAGTATTGTAACAAAGTTTTGTAGTGGTTTTTGTTCGATTTTCGTACAGCTTCCTTTTGGATTTTTCCGTCTATTTCTATGTTTGCATATTTTTGAACTGTGTGCCCTAAAAAGTGAACAAGCGGGAGATAAAAGACAAAACCTCAGGCTGGAAACACTAGAGAAGATGATCAGCCTCTTTTACAGGAGTGAAGGTCCAAATAAAAATGTTGACGAGAATATATGTTGATCAGGATCATTTTAAGTGACTTTAAGGAAGTCTGGGTCACTGGGAGCAAAAAGAGGAATGGCTCAAGTGCTGAACATTTAATCAGTCATCGTGAGGGTCTCCCCTGTTGTCGGCCACCGTCGGTTCTGTGAGCATGAACTTAAAAGAGGAGGAAGGGGAGTTGGAGCCGCCCATCTCCGAGTTGAGAGGAGAAGTGAACGAGGAAGATGAAAAGAGTGCAGAGGAGGAGAAATCTCGGTTTAGTCTGAATGTAAGTAGGCTGAAATCCCAGGAGTATGTTAGCCGGACTGCGGCGCTTGGGGAAACAAAAGCCCCACATAGTGATTCGCACACATGCGAACCACGCTACGATTAAGTTCAATTACAGCTCGCTGCCCAGGGCTCCCACTACCTCCCTCTTTTCATCTTTCCATCTTTTTCTTACATTACTTTTCTTTTTCCACTCGTTGAACGGGCATTTAAGCACATGTTTGTGTGTGTGTGTGTGTGTGTGTGTGTTTGTGTGTGTGTGTGTGTGTGATGAGGGCGAGCTCTGATGGTTTCCATCAGTTCTG
Organism: Poecilia formosa; assembly: GCF_000485575.1. NCBI lineage: Eukaryota > Metazoa > Chordata > Actinopteri > Cyprinodontiformes > Poeciliidae > Poecilia > Poecilia formosa. Next base: position 659,621 of record NW_006800195.1, on the reverse strand, counting down.
TCCAAACCACCACACAACGGGCCCATTATTCAGCTCTCAGGAGTGAGGAGGGAGTGAGTGGAGAGAGGAAGAGGGGAAAGGAGACAGACAGCAGGATATGTAGATGAAGAGTAGAGCCGAAACGATTAATCGTGAGTTATCAGTTATTGAAATAACTGAGTTGGTAATCGGTTAACTGCATTAAACAGACTCAAAGAAGGCCACAACACAGTCAGAGCAGCAACTAAGCCAAAACTGTACAAATGATTTAAACAGTTTGCATTTAAGTTAGTAGAAACTTTTATCTGTACATCCTTTCTACCTATAACATATGTGCAAAATCGCTTATTAATTAATCATTAAATTAATTTATTAAATTTTTTATTGACTAATTAATAATTGGTTAATAAAAAAAAACAATGAACACATAAGCCCTACGCTTTATTAATGCTACGTCAGGCAAACTTAGCATTAACAACTCTCATGTTGATGTTATAGGTTTTTACTTTTGGCGTCAACAAACATTTTGTCCCCTAAAATGATTATTTATTCATTTAAAAAAGGAACTGAATTGTTTATTTATTTGCATATTTTAGTGCATTTCTAATATTATATTTAAAAAAAAGTGTCTAAGTGAAAAATCTGCAGAAATCTGCAACTTTTATCTGATTAATTGATTTCTAAAATAACCATTAGCTAAATGAGAAGGGAACATATTTGGCAGAATAAACCACAGAGGAACAGAACTGGGCTGCGTTGCGTTTTCTGTCCAGAACGCCAGCAGCCGTCTCGTGACGTCGTCGTCTGAGAGAGACGTGATCTTGTCGTCTGAAGCTCCTCTCCTTTAGCACACAACTAGATAAAGCAGCAAAAGCAAACAAATGTCCCAGATGCTCTCTGATCAAAGGGCTTTCTCCTTCGGTTAGAGTTTTGATTCCCTGACAAACCCACATGATCATGATCATGTCAAAGTGACAGTGTGACAGTAATTAAATCGTGCAATTACAGAGGAAGAGACAAGACTTTTTCTCCTAATGTCAAAAGTGATTTCTTTGTTTCTGCCCCCAGAGATTTGAGCAACAATCAAATTACCACCATCGACGGAAGGATATGTGACAACTTATGTAACCTAACACAAATGTAAGTGTTCATTATTCGCTGCGACTCTCTCTGTGGCTCTCTGACTCTCCACAGGGATCACTGAAAGTATGAAGTTATCAAAAATGGTGCATCGCTAATCCAATTCAGCAGCTTTTTGTACTCTAATCTTTATTATGCTATATCAATCACTGCTTTGTATTTTTCTTATAAGATATTTCTATTTGTACCCTTTTTCTATTTGCTCTGTGTTGCTGGTTTAGTTAAAGAAGTGAAACTTTTCCCGATTTTCTTTTGTACAATTTTATGTTACAACCAAGATCAAAATAATTCCCAACAGTTTTAATTTTTTTTTTCCTGGTGGATGGTGATCATCTGATTATATTGTTAATATAATCAGCTGTAGTCAGAAAATTATCACAATAAACTGAAATAAAAGCTTCAAAATCTCAGCCTGTGTGTCGCTAAGCTTTACAATGCTCTTCACTTAGCAAATTAAATAAATAAACTTTAAAAAATATTCCAATTTGTTGAATGCGGTTCGTGTTTTTGAATGATTCGTTGGTTGTTTTCTGGACTTTGGCGTACTTTTCTGTACGTCTAAAACATGCCTGTTTCGTAGCAGGCGGCAGAGCGAGGAAACTGATTAAAAATGCCTCGCAGCTGGCTGCCACTGTAAGCCAAAACCACTCTCCGCTGCCACAGGAATATTTATTAATTACCATAAATTCAGCTGAACGTAGCCATTGTGCCAGCGTCGTCGGAGCGACGCTGCATGCAGTTTTGCTCGGTGATTTCTCCACACGCTTATTACCTCCAGGAAAATTTACTGGATGAGAAAAGACATGATGTTTTCTGTAAACAACTTCAAAATGTGGTTTAATCAAGTGGGATAAACATGCAAGAATCGCAGCGTTTAAATCTGGATAGTTTGTTCAGAGCCTAGAAAAAGTATTCACAGCCCTTCGACGGCCCAGATTTGGGATTTTATGTGCACAGACAAGCACAGAGTTGCGCGTAAATAAGAATTTGTATTTAATTACATGAGATGAAACCTTCTGAAAGCAGCTTTTGTTGCCATCAGTCGTTTATTTAAGGAGCTGCTTTGTTCTTCAACAGATTGCATTTCTTGCCCTTTAAGCTCAATGAAATTAAATAGAAAAAATGTGCATTTTTCATTTCTGCCATTGAGTCTCCTTTGTTTTAAGGTTTGAACTTTAACTGGACCAGTTTACCACTTGACTTAGCTTTGATTTAAAGCATTACATTTTAGCTTTTTGGTGAGATGCTAAACAATTGGCATGTTAGTCAAAAGTTGAAGAAGTCAAACTTTCATTATGTTTTGATGGATTGAACAAACAGAACGAGCTTCCAACCTGAAATGACAATATAAGCTGTTTACTCTGGATTATTGGGTTTTTAAGAAAATTACCTTTTGATAACTTTAGTCCCGTGTGTTTGTTTCCACAGCGATCTAAGCAATAATCCCTTTGAATGTGACTGTGAGCTGTTCCGGTTGGTGAAGTGCCTCAAGGAGAAAAGAGTCCAAGTCCGACGCCCTCATGCTATGCTGTGCAAAGACCCGCCTGCGCTCCACCGACAGCCTTTGCTCAACATTAGCCTGCAAACCTGTGGTAATAAAAAAAAAAATCCAAATGTTTACCCAAAATTTTACAAAACCTTTTATATGCAGGCAACAAAAAAACACAGAAGGGCCGTTCTTGGAGCAACAATAAAAAATGCATAGCTGATATCAATCTGCAGAAAGCAGAAACAAAGATCAAGAAGGAGAAAACAATCCATATTTGGAGATCTTGCAGCTCTCCCACCAGACATGCACTTGCATCCATATTCTTAATCTTTGTTTCGCAGGTTAATCCAGCTGACCTTATCCTGTCCACAGAGACATGTGACTCTGAATCCCAAAAACAAAGGCAGCAAAAAAAAAAAAAAAAATAATAATAATAATCAGATCTCCTCATCACAGAGTTGTTTGATATTTTCTAATCATTTCATGCCTCCTTTTAAAACTCAGATTAATGTTACATTATTACACTGGACTCATGATAGACATTAGAGACATAAACACGTCACCGTTTGACCCTTTTTCTGCTGGTTGAAATGAGAGATCTTATAATGAAACCTTAAATCCTCCTTCTGCGGTTCAGGCCTCAGCTACGCCGCGTGTCTGGAGGACAGCAGCAGCCGAGGAGGAGGCCGAAGTGAGCTGGTGATCTTCACTTACTCCAAGCCCGGGAACTACACGCGCGAGCAGTGTAACAGCGTGTGCTTCGGTTTGTCGCACCTCTACGGAGGCCTGGGAGAAAGGCACGAGTGTCTGTGCAGCACGAACAACGAGCCCAACTTCATCAGCGGATCCCACTGCTCGGCCGCCTGCACCAACCGCCATGTGATGACGGTACGCCGCATGTTGCTTTATTTCTGCTTCGTGTCACTTGCCAGCTGTTAAAACCTGAGTTGAACAAAGATTACAGGGAGATCCTCAAGGCTGCACTTTTGGCTCACTTTCATTCACAGCTAAGACCAGAATCATTCAATCTTGTTGTAATATATATATATATATATATTTTTTTTTTTAAATCAAGCCAGATGTCATCTTATCTCAAAAGATATATATTTTTTTACATTGTTTTATTCATTTTGAGATATCCCATCCCTTTTTTTTAATCAAATACAAACTTCTCTGTTGAGTGAGAAATGTTTGAAGCCTAAATCTGCCAGAGGTGTAAATAATTTTGGACTTAACTAGATACGCTTTCTCTCGCTCAGATGATGGAGCGCTTCAACTCGGCGCGTCCATAATATTTTGTGGGTGGATGGGACAGAATGTTCCCCGGTTAATGAAGAAAGACAGAAAGCATTATTTTTGGTCCCAAACATGCAACGTTAATAAAGGGGGTTTCGGTCAAATCAGGACTAACTTGCTTTAAAGTTGCTCAAACTTTAAAGCAAGTTTGAAGACCAAGACCAGAACTAAATGACGACGGCAGCGATTAGCTCCTTCGCTCTTCAGCTCGGACACAAACTCCCTGAAAACCTGAGACTTGCAGGAACTGTTGGCTTTTTAAAACCAGGACGAAAAACATCACAGTTTCTGTCAGCTTTCACGTGAACATTAATCATTATTCAGTCATTTAGATTACTTCTCAGCCTTTAATTTGCAGTAAAGTTTGCATTTTAATGCTTCTTTCTCTTTATATGATTTCAGACGTTACTCTCGCTCTTCATGTCCCTTCTTACTTTTACCCTGTTTGTTTTTTACAAATGAAGCTTGTTTTGCTTCAGAAACACTCGTCTGCATTGACACCAAGACCTCCGGTTCCTCACATACTTTCCTTCAATTGACAGGAATGTCGGTGGACTCTGGCCCGCGATGTGTTTGCGGTGGAGTTCTCCGTCTCGCTCGGGGCTCTCCCACTGCAGAGCGTGCACGACCTCGTCGTTTTCTCCGCCGCCTCCTCCGTCACGCCCGTCACCCTTTCCTGGGACTTTGGCGATCTCTCGCCTCGTCTCAGCCCCACGGAAAAGGGTGTCACCACTGCAGCTCACAAGTTTGCAATTCCAGGACATTACAAAGTCAGTCTGAAGGCCTGGGCTGGACACAAGGAGGTTAGAGACACCTTTTTTTTTCTTTTTTTTTTTACTGAATGCTTCTCATCTATTCCTAGAACTGGTTTTTCTTTGGGTCTATTTTTAAGCTCTGCCATGCCAGTCAGTAGTTTACACTTTTATAAATTATTACTTTTCCAGATCCTACCTGGAGTTTGCAGTGAATTGTTTTCCCTCTTTCCTCTTTCCTATTAACAAAAGCTTAAATGTGTACAAAAATTCAGACTATTATTTGGTGAAACCTCTTTTTGTGGCACCGACATGCTTCTGGACAAAACTCAGTTTGGATATTTGACCTCTAAAGTTCAATTCATTCATTTAAACTGCTTGCTTTCCTGGCACTGACCCAAAATTCACACATGCCTGATACAACTGGGATTGGAGTTTCCAAAACTGTACTTGTAGCTTCTTTCACCAGTTCCCAAAACACTTCTGATGTGTATTTGAGGTCTTTTGACCTGTTGGAATAACATGTTGTCTTCAGGTTTAACAATCTGATACAGATGTAAAAAAAATAAAATAAAAAGGTTTAAGTTTATCATAAACTGGAATTTACTGGTTAAGTTGTTGCCACAACATGATGTGAGATGGTAACGGCCAGGCAGTAGTGCAGGTATTTTGGATAAAGTGGAATAATAACCTGAAAACCCATCAAATTCAATTCAAATCAGTGACTTCGTTCTTGAATTTTGGACACAAGATGATGTTCCAGAAGGACAATAATAATAATCCCAAAATACTCTTTGAAGTAGATAAAGCCGGGTAATGTCCTGATGTGCCGGGTCTGGCACAGAAAACCAACTATTTCAAATTCACAATATCCACCAATTCTACTAAGAAGAGTTAGAAATCAATACGTTAATTTTCAGAAATATGTGCTTTTTTTACTACGAGTCTTTTACCACGATTATGAACCCAACTTATTGTTAACGCTTGTGAGCAGGTGAAAAGAACGCTAAGCGTCTGGCTTTGTGTTTGTTACTCAGGTGTCTGCGCAGACAGACGTGACTGTGGCTCTTCCTCCCAAACTCGAGCTGCACTGCCCGTCGTTCGTCGTGGCCAACAAGAGCGTGGACGTCACACTGGTCAGCTGGGGCGGCGTCGGCCTAAATGTGAACTGGACAATCTCACAGAACGATGTCCAGGTTGCCAAAGGTAAAAGAGAAATATACCGACGACGACACACGAGCTCTGTGAAACTAACGGCGAGGTGCAGATTACCTGTTGGAAATGTTTTCTGACCCCAAACTGCTCGTTGTTTTCTCTGTGACTTGGATCTCGGTTTCAGTTTAACGTGGAAGGTTGTCAGATGGGAAACTGAAGCCTAGTCTAATTTCACTACTCTTCAAGAAAATATGTAATTTTGTTCTTGTTTTGAAGGGCAGCTGTAATAAATCATCAGTGTGAGATAAAACGCTCCAAGCCAAATCGTTGTAAGACAAACGATTTGGGATTTTTAATTAATATCCACTGTGGGTCTTTTTAAAGTCTTGGCTTGTGCAAAGTATGTTTTTTTATTACGTTTAATCTCTTATCGGATCACGTTTGGTTCTTATTTCAACAATAATGGGACCATTAATGAAATAGACAAAGAAAAGGAGCATGCCATGATGAAGTCAGATAAAACATCTAATTGACCCCGTCTCGCTGGAGAAGCAGCTGTGGATATTAACACATGATATTATAACTTACTCACCTGCTATGGCTGAATATATAATAGTAAAAATGTTATAGTTTCACTTTGTCACTTTTTTCACCCAAACGCAAATGCCTATCAAACATAAAATGAAACAAAAAGATTATTTTACTAGTTTCATGGTGTCAGTGCATTAAATTACATTTTGAAACACATTGATTTAACTTATATTCAGCAAACATATTGCCACTTTTTTTGGTTTTTAAACTTTTTTTGCACTATGATAATAAACAATATATTGTATTGTTTAAAAAATATATCCGTGTAAAAAAGCAGTTGCTTTTTTACACCTCTTTTTTAAAGACTTACTTTTCACAGATCGACAAGTCTCCGCTATATTTTTTAACCAATACTTAATAACTTTCTAACTTCCCGTAACAGTTTGCTTTATTGCATAGTTAATGCAAGTTTGTACATAACCAAATCAAAAACTTCACTTATCAGACAAGTTTCAATTATGCACTTATCTTTATTTTTCTCTCTTTACGTACTGCAGTTTGCAGTACATAAAAATAGAAGACATTTTACTCCCTGTATCTCAACTTTTAATCCAAAACCATGACTACAACATCAGAGTTTTGATGTAATTTGATCTGTGTTTTAGTTTCTATGTAGCACAGATTTTAGAAAAACACACAATCCAGGATTTAGTCATAAAAGGTGGTGATAAGGATCAAATGAGAAGCATATTTAAAATCGCATTTATTGTGTTCTTGCATATTTTTTTAGTAATCTTTTTGTTTTTTTTAAGGAACTGTCTTTTCCCTCATAGTGTGACTTCAGATATTCTGAGAAATCACACGACTGTTTGCTGCTTTCTCGCCAGCCTTCCCGGACTGTCCTCCGAGGGAAGGGGTGTTGCACAGCAAGTCCTCCAGCTGCTTCCAGATCTTTCCAGCGGAGCTGAGCTGGAAAGACGCTCGACAGCAGTGTTTGAGTCGCAACGGGGATCTGGCTGTGGTTAGGAGTGATGAGCTGCGCAACCTGCTGGCACGCAAAGTCACACAGTGAGTGAACTGGGACATTGGTGTTTTTCTCGTTGTGACGACATGACATTAAGCCAGTGCCGTGATTTCCATTGGTAAGTTCAAGCTGAAGAAAGGCAAATACAACCAGGACGTGTTGGAAGCTTTCAAGTGAAGATCTCATTTCCTGTCAGCTCTCTCACAAGGTTTGGAGCTTTAAGTGCAACGGATGTTCTCTGTCGGTCTCCAGCTTGGTGAAATAAGCATGTGGAGCTTTCATTATGTTGTATATCCCTTTCATACATAGTGGTCACTACAGTGGACAGCTGTCTAAAAGCCATTTTCTTGTGCTTCTTGTGGATTTTTATGTTATAAATGCACACAGATCACTGAAGTGGACACTAATCCATCATAAAATACACCATCAACTACTGGCCATCAACTGCAAATGCAAGAAATTATTTTTGTTAAATCCAATATGGCCGACAGACAAAACAGCATGCCGACCGACCCGGTCCCTCCTTCTACTGTAGACGACTCTTGCAGGTAAAAACAATATTGTGATGTCAGATAATCCCTAAAAAAGGGAAATTCGTATTTCCCTTTTTTCATTTCAAATTCCATATGAAATGAAATGGATATTCAGAAGAAAGAAGGTGTGGAGAGGGACTTGGATAAAATCCCGTCAAACACAAGATTAACAGCAGCAACAAGAGGAGTGAATAAAACTGATTGTCTCTTTGTTGTGGTACCTGTTGGTGAGAAATATTGGCCTTCAAGTGCTTCCATCCCTTACACGGAGAAGAAGGCAAAAACCAATGTTCATCTGGGAAATCTTGGGTCCTGCCATCCAGGTAGATCTTCTTCTGTACATCCAAACAAGTACTGTTGCAGACTACCTTCTCGTGAAAGCAGCATCCCCAGGTTTATTTCTCTTCCAACAGAATCATGCTCCGTGTCAAAATGAAAAACTACTTTAGGGATGGTTTGACAAGATCACCAAAGACTCTATAAGGTGTTGACTGAATTCCCCGATCGAGCGTCTGTGGGAAGTGCTGAGCAAACTAGTCTGATCCATGGAGGCTTTGCTTTGTAACCTCCAGGACTCAAAAGACCTCCTGCCAGATAGCACAGCCTTGTGGAGTCCACGCCACCATGTTGTACAGCCATTTTGGTAGCAAAAGGAACCTAACACTAGTAGGCAGATAGACGTAATGTTATGCCTGATTGTTGTATCTGAGGTTTCCCTCAGAAAACTTGCTAAGCCTGGTGGTTGTGGCGCTCTGCAGTCATTTATCCAGCCGCCCGCCGTGTTTTTGAGTTGAAAAATGTTTAAAGTTGACAGGAAATTTGATAGTATCACTTGATAATTATGTGTTATTGGAAGATTGGAAGATTAATATCTGAACACCAACCATAAAGTCTTTTTAAAAATGCTGGCATTTACAAAGTCTGGTGGCCCGCCAGGCTTATAATGCCCTGGGGGAATCCCTGGTGTCTGTCTTGAACGCGTATGATTATACGGAGGATCGTCTTTGATAGAATAATTCTTAATATGTGCATAATGTTAACGTTTGTTTTCAGCTGGATGATTTCCTAACCATACAACTGGTTTATTGAATTACATATTTAACCATGGTTTTAAAAAAAAATGGTTTTTCAGATCATCAAATCAGTAACACAAATTTATTATCAGACAAAGAACACCTGACTCAACACAAAAATCATTTTTCGAATATTAATTTTTTGGGGGGGAGGAGGGGGACTGGGGGTCTTCCAATGCATTGTGTTCTGCATATCAAGACGATCCTCAAAAGCTCCCACTGCTTATCTTTATCCGATGAGCTGTTTGTGGACTGAACTCTTTGGGAATCGTCCCGATTGAGCCGACCCAACGACCCCAAGTGTTTGCTGTTTTGGCTAAAGAAATTTCCAAAAACACATCTGTGAAAGCACAGCTGCATTGTGAGCTAAACACCCTCACAGTACTCCCACCAGCTCTGTGTGTGTATGTGTGTGCGTGTGTGTGTGTGTTAATGTGAGGGCAGAGGCCCTGGTCTCTTAGCTTGACGTAAAAAAAAAGAAAAAGGAGAAAAAAAAACGCTGCCGATGGAGCTTGTCCTCTTTCTCCTCCTTCACTGTTGTTTCTCCTCCCTCTTGCTTATATAAGAGGGCTAATGCTTTTTTTTTTCTTTTTTTTTTCTTGAGTGACTTCAAAACTTTCTCTTCTTCCTCTTGAGCCCTTTCCACTAAGTTATCTAATGCTGTTTTTGCAGATGTGTAAAAATAAAAAATAAAAGAAAGATTCCTTTCCTTTTCCTTCTCTATGTGACAGGAAGGAATATGAGTGTGGGGAGTTAATTCGGCTCTGCATGCACCTCAGAATGAAAAAATACTTTGCATATACACAAGACTTTGTTCTACAGTTCACACTTGCGTGATTCAATCCCCTTAAAGTCCAATTAAAGCTTCCTTTCACCCCTTTCCGGCAGCAGTCATTGATTGAAAAGTGGGAACATAATTCGCAGCTTCTTTTGTGAGTCTTTGCAATCAATGATGTATTTTTTTTTTGACTCGTTTTATTGTAATTTTCCTATGCACATGATTTTCTTTTTTGACTTCTTGAAAATGTTCTGGTAATTTTTTCACCAGGGAGCGAGGCGTGTGGCTGGGCTTGAGTGACGTTGACTCTCCGGGGAAGCTGCTCTGGGTGAACGGATCTGAGGCTCAGGACGGGGAGGAGGGCCAGCAGCCGCGCTCGTCCATCTCCGGCGGAAACGTGTGCGTGTCCTTTGATCAGAGCGGTCAGACCAGCTCTCACCTCTGCGACTCCAAGAGGGCTTATGTTTGCCAATACAACCCCCACGGTACGCTCACACACACACACACACACACACACACACCCTCTGATCATATGCAAAAAGGCGCATTCAATACAAATGCAAATTTCACCTCAAGCACCAAACAGCAAGGTTGATTATATGAATTTTCCACATCTTTAGGTTGTGCAGGCGCCTTCAGTATCACAGCTAATCAATCTAAGTGTAGGTCAGCCTTTCTTAAAGCTCCTCTCATAATTGGAGCACAAATTGTATAGATTGGTCCTTGTGTGAGAGCTTTGATTTCCGCCACTTTCAACATAATAAGTGTCATCATGTTTTCCTTGGACTCTAAGGCAGCCTGAAGTTACCCGAATCAGATTTTTTTATTTTTTGCCGTTGTCTGACCTCCATCTGATCTTTCCAGATCTTCTCAGGTCTCATTTTAGAAATGGAACCCAGACAACTTGGACATGTGGTCCTAAATCTGATATGAATCTGATGTTTCCAGATGTGACCGTTGATACTCAACAAACGTCCTGGTACAGTTCTGAAGTGGGAAGATAAATAACAACAATGGCCGACAATAACACGCATTAAGTTGTTACTGTACTGGCTCCAGTTGGACAACAACTTCAAAAACAGCTCCACCTTTATTACCCACGTATGCTAACGCTGTTTGCACACTCGCTACGAGCGGCGTTAATGCATCAAGTTGAAGCACCCGAAAACTGAAAATAAATTTCACTCTGCTGGAAGTGACAAGACTATTGCTGTTGTCATTTCTGGCTCTATTGTAGCAATAAATGAGAAAAATGTTGCACTTAAAATAAATGTAATATTAAATCTTCAACATGTGGGCATTTAGCAAAATGTGAAAGGGCTTTTAAAATGTTTCCTACGAAATGAGCTCGTTGCAAAACCATTAAATGGAGAGCACACTTGATTGCTTCCCAAGTGCCAAGTGCAAAATGTTTACTTAATCTGAATGCTAAGTGTGCCACATAATGTGAATGAGTCACCGAAAACAAAGAAGACTTTAAACTGAAAAAGTTTCACTCTGACTGGTATTTCCTCAAAGTATTTCAAATACAGTAGGATAGAAATCAGGACGTGTACAGCATGATAGTTGTGTTATGCTTTAGGTGGATGTATGAGTGTGTGGCTAGCAGCTGATTTCACTAGTTATCTGTCTTTCACGGTGCGTCATTTGTTTTCAGCAGTTCGTCTTTCTTCGTGTCACTCTTCAGGAAATAAATGATTCAAGTCTTGTGTTTTTTTTTTTTTTCATTCGTGTTTTTTCTTGTTTTTTGTCTCTGTGACTTTCTAATAACAAACGTTTGTTTCTGATTTCTTTTAAGCCGGCCTCTCTTTAGTGACGAATTTGAATTTGGCAATTTGAGCATAAAATCCCTAATTATTATGATGAGGTTTGTAAGGGAAAAAAGATTTAGATGATTGGCAAAACTAACTAAGAACAATTGCTCAGAGTATCTGATTGGACTTGCTTGTCCAGGAAACCAGTGTGACTGAGCTTTACTGGTGAAGCTGGTGTGCTTCCAAGCTTGCAGCAATTAAAATTAAATTATGCTCAGGCTCAAACGCTGCTGCTGTCATAATTCAGCAGTGTCCAAAATGCTCTATAATTGTGCATCTCTATAGCAAATCTAACTGGTTAGTAAAATAGAGCAACTACTGCGCTGTACTGTACTGCATTGTTTTCATTTCTCTAACAGACAATGCTTCATATTTCCACCGATATTTTTAATTAAGTAAATCACTTGGCTAAAATTTTGGGATCACATTACTTTCAGTATATTTAGTAACTGAAGATGCAAGTGTATTTCGGTAAATTAGAATATAATCGATTTTTATTTTACTAATTATATTCAAAATGTGAATCTTGTGTTTTATGTCTATTAAGTACAGAGTAGTAGATTTCAAGTACTAAACTACATCAGTGCAGCTGGTGTGGAGGCAATCAGTCTGTGGCTCTGCTGAGATGTTAAGGCAGCCCGGCTTTAATGGGGCTTTAATAGGTTCTGGAGTAACTTTAGCACAAAGAATGTAACAGTTGTGGCCCGATGTCCTGGATTCGTCTTCGTGTGGTGGATCTGGAAGCACTGCCTCCAGCTGCTCTCCGTGCCTCGTAAATTTCTCTCAAACCTCTTGAAACCTCTGTGGTTTCTCTTGCTGTTTGAGCTCATTTTTCTACTGCACGTTTTTCTTCCACTCAACTTTTTTTGATTAATATGCTTGGACACAGCACTCTGAACAACCAGCTTCTCTAGCAATGACCTTTTTGAGGCTTATCCTTATGTTAAAGAGTTTTAATAAAAGTAAACACATGAAATCACTCTGTGTAATGAATCTAAATGGTATTAAATAACTCTTTATTCTGTTTTTTTTTTGTTGTTGTTTTTTTCCTGTTTCAGTGCGCGTTCCAGATGCCGGAGTGTACCTGCTGGGAATGGCCGTCTTTCCCTCCGACCATCCGTTATTCCATTTACCAGCAACTCTGCTCTCTGCTCCACAGTCTCTGAGCAGCGTCATAGAGGTAAAGAGGGATGTCTGTTTATTTAGACGTTATTATTTTAAAGCTTATTCAAGCCCCCTAGGTGACATGGAGATTTTTTTTCTTTTTGTAATTCCTTCCAAAAGTATTGCTTTCCCTCGCAAAAAGAAGTCTATTTTGTATACAGTCACAATGAAAACAAATGCTGATTTAAAATTGCGCTTAGCCAATGTGCACGTTTAAAGATGTTCAGTGAAAACATGTTTGTACATTCTTAACTTTTTTTGTGCAGAAACTGGTTGAAAATCAATTTATTAACTGTGTTCATGTTGGTTTGTGTAAAGTTGAGACGGGGCTGCACATGAAAACAGCCCTTTGTAAATCATTCAGACTACTAACATGGAAAAGGCCCCTTGAAAATAACTCAAAAACAGTCCAAATATTTTCTCTTTCTCTCCTTCTTATGGCCGGTTTTTGTTCATGTCTTAGAAGGGATGGAAAGCCATTGCTTGACCTGCTTTGCTTTTACATTTTGCGCATAAGTTTGCTGAAAGAAAATGATATAAAACTTCAGATTATCTCACCAGCAAGATATTAACATACATACAAAACCCTTCCAAAAACCCTGTATTATAGCAGAAAGGCTTTCGGTTTTCAAGTTGTTGGATCACCTGACTAGTACATAATTGTGAGGTAAAATAAACTGTAAGTCTACTTTATTTATATTGTTTTTTTCCCCCCGCTCTCAGATGCTGATGTTTCCTGTGATGAGCTTTGTTCAGGCTGGCCGTCTGTCGTCTTTGGAGATCATCGTCCAGGAGCAAAGCTCTACAGTCCACATCAGATTCCAGACCTTCAGACCCAAATGTCCTGGCCAGCACCTGCTGCTGCCCAGTGAGTCAGCCACAGAAACACAGTCATGTACTCTGGACATGTAAAAGACCTGCAGAGTTTACCAGCAGGGGTTAAAAATCACACACACACACACACACACATAGACCACCTGAGCCCACACCTCCAATTACACACATATTCTCTTACACTGACCCCCCTGTCTGAAGACATTACGGTAAATGACAGGGAAAGTGTGTGAATGGAGGCAAATGGTCAAACCGGAGAGGAAAATGAGAGATCAAATAAACAAGATCCTCTCCTTTGTGAGGCCTTCAGTCTTTAACAATCGCCACACTTACAACAATATTCATGCAGAGGTGCACGCAGTGACAAATTTCAAATCTCTAGTTTTTGACTCCGAAGTAAATTTATAACAACAAATAAATTAAAATAAACGTTTAATGTGTTTTTCCTAATCTTTCTGACTTGTTTAAAACAAAGACAAAATAATTTGGAGTTCACATTTTAAACTTCCTTCAGAGTATTATCTTAACAACTTGCACTTTCAGCTCATTTAGCATATTTATCATTACCAAGAGATGCCACCATGTGTTTTTCCTTGAGAGTGTAGACCAATTCCTCTGACTCTGATTTTTCCAAACATTTGCAAACATTTTCCAAATCCAAAATTTTCAATAATAAAACAGTAAGTCATTTAGGCTTCCTGGAAGATTGGTTGAGAAACGACCAAAGCTACGAAGTGAAATGATCGGCATCCACTGAGGTCTGGCTCTCAGTGCTGGAAACCTAGTTGAACAGCTGGTATGTTGTTTTTAAATAGTTCCTTACAGCTTTTGTCCCTCCACTAAGTTCACTTCTAAACCCCTACTGGTAATGGTTCATTTTGAGTCTTTCTCCCATAGTAACAACTTCTACATGGAAGATTGTTGTTAATGTGTTGTTCATGTTCTCTGATCAGAAAAAAAATATTTATTTTTAAGTTTCTGAATTCAATTCCATTCAAATAGAAAACAGTGCAATTAAAACAGAGACACACTGATCAGAGATTTGGGACAGATTTCTGATTTTTCCAAACTTTTGACCTTCTAAGTCTGATTTTAGATGATAAAATAAATGTGAGATGGTATTTGTGTGTTCCCTGGAGAATGATCAAAATGAATGTTCTGTCTCAGGTTGCGGCGGTCCGGCTTGTTCTCCGGTGGCGGTTTGTGTCCCCAGTCAAACACTGATCAAAGATTCGCCATCGTGCCCCCCGGCACAGCAGTGGTGTCCCTTCCAGGGTCGTTGCCTGGTTCTGTCCCAGCCATGCCACCCGTCCTCCTGTACTAACTGCACTCGGGGTCACCACCTGCCACCAGGAACGTCAAGGCCTCAGTACACCTTAAAGAATGAAATTGTCTTCACTCTCTCACCAGGACCAGCGCGTGTATTGGTGAGAGGAGGAGTTTTTTGGGGGTTTTTGCCATCAAGATCAATTCGCCTTTCTGCTCTCTGTAACTTTGTTGTCTTGGATTATGCAGCAGATACAAGACCAGCTGGAGGACATCCTGGTCTCACCCGGCGACGTAATCGCTCTGCAGCACGACGGCGGCCCATCAGCTCTTCTTCATTGTCAGTCGTCTCAGCAGTCGCCGTGGCGACAGCCGGTCCTAGCCCTGAACTTGTCCGAGTGGTTCTGGATGAACGACACCAGACAGTCAGCAGATCTCCCAGATCTGAATGTGGAGAATTTTATAAGGAATGGTGAGGGCGGCTGGCTGGAGGAGGAAAGCTGCTGCATCAGAGTGCTGTACGTGGGACAGAACAGGACCCAGCTGCAGGGAGCCCAGCTGTCTGCTGGTTTACCCCAGCCTGGACTCTACAGCCTGCTGGTAAGTCATCAATTCTCATGCCATTTCCCAGCATGCATCTGACAGATGATGCATGCAAAAGAGAGGCCACTTAGGAACTCTTGGCCTGAAGGGAAAAGCCTTTTGTGCATGAATTTGTAGTTTTTATTGCTGTAGAACTCAATCTTTAAGTAAATAATAGTGTTGTTGTTAGTGCTGTTTAAAGTGGTATTATTTTCTAATAAAAATAAATGGGTTTTTTTTGTTTGTTTTTACATTTTTATTAAAACTGTCACTATGTCCTGACATTATAAGACAGATAATCTGTGAAAAGGTCCAAGTCCTGCTTATGCTACTATTGCCGTCTGCTGAAATGCTATGCTCCTGGTCAAACACAACTAATCAGAGAAAGATCTTAGCGCTGTCAATCAACCTCGTGTATTCGCTGCTCATTGAGCTAATGGTGGAGAAACAATCTGTTTCAGGAAAAATATTTATCCACTGTCATCGAAGGCCATGCTAAAAAGCCTGAGCATTCATGGCAGGTTCTGCTGACGGGGAGAAGCTTTGGCGCAGCAGAGAGAAAGAGGAATGATGTGAGCAGAGCGTAAACACAAGCATGATTGACAGCGCTCACACCCTCCTCCTGGTTCAGATTGATTGTTTCTGACCAAGTGGTTTAGTTCTGTAATTAGCACAGGGGAAAGGCAGAGGAGTTACATTTTTTTCACAGATTTTCACCACATTGTGACAGTTTTAACAGATATGTAAAAAAAAATAAAAATAAAACATATTGGAGGTTTGAGCCACAATAAATGAGCCAAACTTTGCCGACAGGTTTCCACCACTGAACCATCATACCCATCTTCAGCATCCTGTCCGCTCAGAGTCGTACCTCCCCTCGGTTTGACGATCCTCCACCCTCCTCTGAACAACGGCACGGTCTACATGCAGCCCAACGACACCAGGCTGGTACTCAGCGTGCAGTCCCCCTACGAGACGAGGGTATCGCGACGAGGCAGCAGTGTCACTGTGGCCTTCCAGTCGAAATGCCCTGCTGAGGTTTTGTCCAGCCCGGCTGTCTGTGATACCGGGTGGAAGTCGGGTTCAGCAGCCGAAGCCTGTGAACCCGTCTTGTATGCGGTGCTAGATCTGAGTTTGGGAGAAGAGGAACAGAGAGGCCAAGTGCAGGTGGAGCTGGAGGCGCATAATAATGTGACAGAAGCCACCCTGCCTTTGGTCGTCCACTTGGAAGACCCACTCGAAGGGCTAGTGGTGCAGCCAGACCCAGAACACAGGGTCCTGATGGAGTCCGTTGTGGTACGTTTATGTTTTTTTTTTTTTGGCCAACTTTGGTGCTGTTTGTACCGTATGTAGTTAACATTAGTGTCGTCTGTCTGTGTTTTAGAGCTACACTGCGTCGGTGCTTAAAGGTTCTAATCCCACATTCAAGTGGACTGTGGATGATAAGCCCTACTTCACTTACTTCAACAGTGTTCTCAACGTGATCTACCAGAACGCTGCCATCTACAAGCTCACAGTATGTTTTAGTCGCAATTAATAATCAGCTTCTGTTACAGTGACTATGCTGAAAGGTTTAGTTTGTTTTTTTCCCCCTCTGTAAAAGTCAATGACTCAAGACAATTAGCTGAGCAAACTTGGATGGATAACTTTTTCCAAATGACATTAAATGATCAGTAAATGTTAGCTTACTGACATGCTTGAAAATTACATTTACCTGTTTGTTTTACCATAGTCTCAAGGGTGTTTGGGCATCCTTAAAAAAAATCTCAAGGTCTAAAATGTCTTGAATTCATTTAAAAAAGATAAGTCAAACATGTTTCTCACAGGTCTTGTAGAGACATGAGTATTTAATGTTGCTTTTTTTTTTCTGTCAGGCAAAAATTTGAGTCGCACGCAGCTGCAGCTGCCGATAGCTAGCCGCTAGCATGTCCATGGTAGCTTATTTGTGTCCATCTTGGATAAGTGCAAATTTATTGCCAGTTGGCTGGACAACATTCATTTTTGCCTCTGGCTGACTTCTGTTGCCAAAACATATGAGGAGAGATGCAAAAAAACTTTTAAGCTAGGCTAAAGCTGAAGAGAGCCAAATGAGAAGGCTAAGAAAGCGGGCCTTTCAGTTTTGGCTGTGCTTGATTTTAATGCTGCAGGTTCCCCCAACAATCCATGATATTTACAGTCTTAAATGTAACTCAAGGCAGCATAAAAACCGTTTTAAAAAGTCTTACACTTGACTTGTGGAAGTCTGCCGATATCCTGATCTTGTAAATCTTAAAGTTGGACATGGCTCCAGACTACAAACTCCTATGAACTGTCCTGCATCTCTTCCAGGTGACGGCCTCAAACCATGTCAGCACACTGACGAAGCACTTCAACATAACTGTGGATCGACTGCAGCCGATGGCCAACCTCACAGTCAAGGGGGTGCCGGATGTGGTTCCTCAGGGGTCCAATCAGACACTCACCACCTCTGTGCTCGTGGACATGTCGGTGCCAGCCACATTCCGGTACGAATCATTGGAGAAGGGTCAGAGGGTCACTGAATTAGTAATCCACAGCTTTTCAGATATATACCCGGTGATATTCTGTTTATCTTTCACTGCTTATGAAGTAATAAAGCTGTCCATCTTCTCAATCTGTCTCTTTTTCCTTTCATTTCTCAGCTTTGAGCTTCCTGTATGCCATAACAGCACCACAGCAGTTGAAACAGCTTTAAATTTATAACCGTGTGGTCAGGGAAGATTGCTGACAAGAATTTTCCTCTCTGTGCAACTGTTTCCCCAGTACTCCTTTTTTCCCCTTCCTAGCCTTTTTGCTCTTCTCCCTGCCCCCCAACCCCTGATCCACTCCTATCTTCTTAGTCTAAAGAGCCTTCAAGTTTTTAGCTTTCCGTTTCTTCTTTTCCAAACCCTCCATTGAACCCTTTTTAAGAAACGATTCACATTTTCCAGTCCAGCGTGTATATTTTTGTGTACCCAACCCGTCACTCGCATTGTGAAACTTTAGGCATCAAGCGGAGAGAAAAAGTAGATCCTCTCTTGTTGACCTTTCATTGACTCTTTTCTTCTGCAGATGGTCCTTTGGTGACGGTGGATACGAGGAATTTGAGGCAAAGCCTCCATATTCTCCGTCTCTCCTCTGTAAAGACTCCCCTAACCAAGTCCTCTTGAGCAAAAACATCACCTATATCTACTCTCAGCCAGGTACGGCCTCCTTCCTGAACCTGTCAGATAAATTAGCACAGCTTGAGCTGAAGGATTACTTTTAGATAGTGTTTGACCAACATGCTGTGATCAGTTTTTGATGTGAATTGGCTTTACTTTAACTGAAACCTACATGTGTAAAGCAAAACAAAACAAAGGTTTTCATATTTCCATCCCTCTGATGACATCACATATACCATAAAAACTGAAAACTTATTTTTAGTATATCCATTTGTTTTTTGTTTGTTTTCTTATCAATTTGCGTAGTTTTATAAAATTGCTCTTTATAAAATTGTTTACCTTTACAGTAGAACCCATGAGTCCTGGATTGTAAATCCATACATCATTACTGGACGTTTATTGTCAGTGTACATTTTTTGGTGGTAAAGATAAACCAGCAGAAATTGTCCTTCACAGCATTTTACTTAGAGCGGGTCCCTAAGGCCATAAAATGTATTATGATATAACGATTTCATACCAGTCTATTGGCAACTATTGATTAGTTTTTTGTTTAGAAATATCAGAAATACTGCCAAACTGTTGGTGTGACCTTTCCTGTTTTACCTACAATTTACACTTCACACTTTTATTTTTAAGCATTTATGAGGTACTGTGGCGAAACCTTAAGCCGCTGCGGTGCAAGTTACTTTGGTTACCTAGTTGTTGCTAGGAAACCAAAAAAGTGAGTGAGTGAGTCGATGCCACCAAGCTTGCTTAGTTGGCTGTGAGAGGTTGAAAGTCTGAATCCTTTCCTCTGCCTACATCCCCCAGAATGCTGTGCGGTTCTGGATTGGAGCCCATTGAAATTATTGTTGGACATATTTCCTATTAATATCAATATCAATTATCTATTGTGATATATACTGTTATCAACTTATCGTCCAGCTCATTCTCTTGTGTTTCCCTCTTTGTGTACAGGTATCTACACAGCGCAGGTATCCGTATCCAATCGCTATGACAACATCAGCCAGAGCATCAACATGAGTGTTTACAGCATCCTGACTCATGTCGACATACAAACAGAGCGACAGTTCGTGCTTTTGGGCCAGTCGTCCTTCTTTGAGGCCCACCCTCTGCCTTCGCCGTATGGTATTCACTACGATTGGAACTTTGGGGATGGCACCGCCCTCAAAGGTCGCCGGGTGCCACACACCTTCGCACAGAGCGGCAACTTCAACGTCTGTGTGTCAGTGAACAACACCATCAGCTTCACGTCGACCTGTGCAGAGATATTTGTCTACGAGGAGATCGAGGGTCTGACAGCCAAAAGCTCCTCTCCCACAGAGCTCCAAAGCCCCACCAAGGTGTGGGCACAGCTCAGTTCTGGTAACAACATCACATGGATTTTCTCCATGGGGGACGGCACCGACCCTATAATCACATCACAGCCTAACATATCGCACAACTACGTCAAAGAGGGCAACTACACGGTGAATGTGACCGCAATGAACGCAGTGAGCTTTGGCTGGATGCCCCTCTCCGTTCACGTGTACGTCTTCCAAGTCATTAGGATGGAGCCTTCAGGATGTGTCCAGGAGCGGACCAAAGTCAATTTTCAGGCCTGGGTATCCGGCAATGCAACGATTCACCATTACAATTGGAGTTTTGGGGACGGGAGCCCCAATGAGACGGTTCAGGGCAACTCCAGCGTCTCACACACCTACCAGCAGAATGGGAACTACCACCTCTCTCTGCTTCTCTCCAGTGGAGTCAACAAAGCCACCAAGGCCAATTTCTTCAACTGGGTGTGTGTGCAGCCAGCTGTGACTAATGTCAGCATCTTCCCTGAAAAATCACACTACGCAGTTGGAGAAGAAGTACATCTCAAAGTGACTGCTGAGCCAGAGTTCAATTACAGCTACCAGTGGGACTTTGGTAAAGGGGAGGATCCATTTTTCACCCACAGCTCTGGAAATGTAGCAAAGTATAAAAAGTCAGGTCACTATGTGATAACTGTTCATGTTTTCAACAACATCTCTGCCAATAACGCGAGTGTTGCCATTGACGTTCTGGTTCCCATTGGACCGATCTTGATTCGTCACAATGGGACAAAGCACAACAACTTGACACGAGGAGCTCCCTACACTTTCACATCCTCTTCCCTGGCCTCCGATGTTACTTACACGTGGAGTTTTGGAGATGAGCAAGTGCTTACTGGCCAGAGTATCTCCCTTACATTCAACATCTCTGGGAAGTACAACATCACACTGAAAGCTGCCAACAGTGTTAGTCAGAATGAGACTTTTCTACTGGTTTCTGTGTTTGCGCCGATTTTAAGACTGAAAGTGAACGCTAGCTTAGTAAATGTCCCCTTGAATGACTCGGTCGACTTTGAGGCCTACAAGGAGGATGGAGACAGTGTAGACTACTCCTGGATTCTGTGTGACCGCTGCACCCCGATCCCAGGGACCAACAAAATGTTCTACACCTTTCGCTCCATTGGCACCTTCAACATCATTGTGATAGCGAAGAATGGCGTGGGAACAGCAAATGCAAGCATCTCCCTGTTTGTCCAACGGAAGCTGGAGGGCCTGCAGATTTTGGCAGAGGACATCAAAGGAGGCGGAAGCGCAGCGCTGGAAAGCTGTTGCTATGCAACAAACAGCGTTCTTCACCTTCAGGCGGGATTGAAGGAGGGCACCAACATGACATTTAGCTGGAACGTTGTCAGAGAGCAGGATACCGTGAGCTCATTCAACACAAGTGGGAAAATGGTGGAGCTGAATTTCTCGAAGCCAGGTCCCTGTAACATCTTTCTACGAGCGGAGAACCTCCTGGGTCATCTTTTGGTCAACAAAACCATCTACTTTTTTGAACCACCTTCTGGTGTCGACCTAAAGATCAGCAACAACCCAGTTGCCACTGGAGCGTCAACAAACCTGACAGTCGAGGTCATGACAGGTTCAGATCTACAGTATCGGTGGTCTGTGAATGGAAAGAATCAGCCGTCGACCGAGCCCTGGTTGGCCTACACCTTCGACAGTCCAGGTCGAAAAGAAGTTTCAGTGGAGGTGTTCAATAAAGTTAGATCAACGAATAAGTCAAAGACCGTCGACGTCCAAGATATAATTTCTGGCTTAAGCTTCTCAAGATCCGATGACAATAACCGGAATCATGTTGAAACAGGAGTTGGCATCAAATTGGAGGGGGAGGTGAAGACGGGAACTGATGTGAGGTGGACGTGGCTGGTGGAAGGAACTACTAAATCAGAAAGGCAAACTTTTCTCAATTTTTCTGAGCCTAAAACAGTCACCGTTACTCTGAACGCCACCAACGACGTCAGCACTGAGGCCTTTTCGAGGGAGTTCTTTTTTCAGGACAGGATTAAAGTGGAACTGAAAGCGAGTAAGGACTATGCGGCAGTTAACGAAAAGGTGGAGTTCACACCTCTTCTGATAGGGGGTACGAACGTCAGTCTGACCCTCACCTTCAGCCCTGATGCAGAAATCAACCCGGAGCCAAACAAAACCTACACTCACGCCTTCAGCAAGGTGGACACTTACTACGTGAATCTGCAGGGATGCAACAAGGTAATGGAAACATAGATTGGTTTGTTGAAAACATACCTGTTCTCAAATCTTTAGAAAAATCTTTAAGAGCTTGCCTTGGATCTTATCACAGAAGTACCAAACGTATTGCATCATTCCAAGATAGTTTGTTGAGTCTTAAGTAATGCTGACATTGTAATTGTTCCAGAATAGACTTTTTTGTCCTTATTAGATCCAAGTAATTTCAGAGGCATCTAAGCAGTCCAATAATACATTTATTGTAATTTACAAGTCCCACCCATATCCCTGTGGCAAAATAGAACATAACGTTTCATTAACTGTACTTTCCAAACTTCAGTACCTTGATAAAGGTGATAGGTGGGGCTCCTTTATTCCCCACACCTTGCCAGTGAGTTATACAAATTAGGTCTTTCTGTGCATATCAGAAAACATAAAGCCTTCTTCAACCACCTCATCAGTAGTATTCAGGAACAAGTGGGGGAGAGACTAACTCTGCACAGTCTGTGGAAAATCAGGTTCCTCCTGCTGTTAATTAGGATTCTCATTGAAAAGACTTTTACCTGCTGCACCAGCCAATCCAGTCTCTCGTCTTCTGTGAACATCATTGTAAAGAGTGAAAGCGCTGGGATAAGATGAGAACATCTCCAGTTAACATTTTTCCACATTTTACATCATCTACAGTACTTCAGCCAGAGTTGTTCACTTCAAAGTTTGCATTAAGCAAAACTTCATGTAAAAGTAGCATTGGGAAAGTTGAACTTAATGGAGGCGTGAAAAAGAAGAACGACAGGTCTGTTTCAGATAAACTGCATGTGGATTAAGTAAACTGTGGGTTTCTCTTTGTTGTGCCGTGACCCTGACTCTCTTTGACGTTGTTTGGTTTCTGTTCTTCTCATAATTTCCACTGACAACACATTCTCACCAATTGATGGCAAACACCTGCTTCCCATCTGATCAACAGCTACAAGCCTGTTATTTGAAGATACTTTGGATTTATATTTTGTATAGGATTATTTTTGATAATCCAACTTCAGATTCAATTTGAGTGATTTCCTGATTCCAGTAGCTAGGGCTGGTGACGGCTAGTAAAATGTAACTCATCTTTTTTAGAAAGGAGGTCAATCATTGTAATTGATTCATAATTTAACAAAGGACTCAGTTACATTTTCGCATAGTGTCACGTTGGTTTGGAGAGCTTCCCTGTCGCGTCACGTTGAAGGTCTTGTGTACGCTTTGGTTATTTTTGCTGACAGTAATATTTATTGGATGATATGAAAGCAAAACCAGAAATGAGGACATGATCAGATTTAACAGCACCAAATTTTGGTTGTCAGACTTCATGCTTGTGACTATTTGAACATTTTCATTTTCAGCTGCAGGAGGAAATTTCAGTTCAGCTTGTGACGTTTACTCCCTTCCTTTTTGTCTTCTTTCCTTCTGTCCTTGTTTACTTCCTTATTTTCTTCCTGCTGTCCTTTCTTTCTTTCTTCCTTCTTTTCTTGCTGTCCATGTTTGTTTCCTTCCCTCTTCATATAACCATTAGTTCAAAATGTTGTGAAAGCTCCTCTTGTTTGTGAGTCTAACGGACAATGACTCAAAGTAAAGTATTTCTATTTCTTTTTGACACATCAGGTATCCTGTCATAATTACAAACTTCATATAGAAGTTGTGGAGCCGGTGAGTGGGCTTTCCATCCAGGGAGTCACCAAAGCCATCTCTGTGGGCGAGACAAAGTCGTACACGGCCAACATCGAGAAGGGGGATCCCGTTAGTTTCGTGTGGACGTTTGATCTGAATCAAAAGAAGGACACAGTTGTGGGCAAACAGGTTTGACTCCTCACACTTGAAGCATTCTCAGATTTTAAAATTAGTGTCAGAAACAGCACAGTCAACCCGCCAGAATGTTGACTTTTATCTCAACGACCTCAGGTACACTTCACTGCAGACAAGCCAGGCCTGTTGATCATCTTTCTGAGGGCTGTAAACAACGTGCAAGATCAAAACATCACCGAGTACATACAAGTGCAGAACCGGATGAGCTCCGCCGAGCTGTACGCGGTGCCGCAGGATACTTTTGTCAACAAGACAATCACTTTAATGGCCCATACTACGCCCACGTCCAGCCCAGTGGACTGCCTCTGGGACTTTGGGGACGGTTCTGTGAGAGTTGCCACCAAGACCACCGCCACCACTGTGCGCTACAGTCATCCAGGAAATTATCTGGTCCAAGTATGTACATCTCTATGTTATCTCTCCATCGATCACTGAAATAAGAAAGACAAAAAAAATTTAATAAATTCAAACCCCATAATCCTCTCCACATTTTGTCACCTTACAGCCACAAACATAATTGAATTTTGGGGGATTTTACTGACAAAGTAGGACCGGATTGTGAAGGGGAAGGAAAATGAATCAATGTCATTTATATTGAATTGATTTTTAGGTTTTGTACATCACAAATTAACTTGAGTAGAGAAACTGCAACATCACCAGGAGGAAAAGAATAAAATCTATGCAAAGTTAGATAATTACACAAAATCAGGTTTGATAATTCAGTCAGTCACCAACATAGTTTTCAAAAGCTATGCCTTTCTTTATTCAGTCTAAAGAATATTCATTCGATTATGAAAACAGTGTCAAATCAACCCACTCATTTATCTTTGAAGTTTCCTTCTTAAACCATTTTTGAGTTGTGGTTTAACTCAAAATTGGCTATTTATTATTTGCTTAAACAAATAGCACTCTAAGTAGAAATTTATCTTTATCTAGAAATTTTGTAATCCTGGTCCATCCAAGCTACCCATAGATAGAACCACAAATTGAATTTTCCTTTTGAAGACTGCCTCCAGGACTTTGTGTATTTCTCTCCAAAATGAAACCACATGAGCTCAATCCCAAAAAATGTGAAAGTGATTTGCTCATGTAGATCCACAGAGTCTCCAACAAGTTGGCCCGACATGATTATTTAGTCTTTTGGGCCAGTGTGCAAAAGTAGCGGATCATATTCTTCCAGCTGAATTCCCTCCAGCAGGGGGCGCCTGTTGTGCTCCACTGTCTACACAGATTCCATGTACTTGACGTCACATTGCCCTTTGTTTCCATTTTGCTTTTATATGCACTGTTTTAGTTACCTGTAAAATTTGCAGTGATTACCAAATATAGCTTAGAGATGTAGCATAGAAATTGTATGTTCTTATACGCATTTTTGACAATATCAAAAGTGTCTTCACTGATATTAGAAACTTTTTGCTTATTTTTTTCTTCCCCAAAACGTTTCCGATTTGTAAGCATCTAAACTGGGGATAAATTTGGATTACAAATGTATCCCCAGAGTCCTGGGATCTTGTCACTTTGTCCTCTTTCAACAAAGTCCAGTATGTCTTGAGACCTTTTTTTGACCATGATGTGATGGTATCTGTTTTACCAGGTAGGAACTCTAAGTTGCTAATGACACATTCAGATGGAAACTTTTGCCTGTTCTGTCAGCTCCTGCTCAAATTGGAAACAGTCCAAACAGAGTCCGCTGTGGGATTCAAAATACACCTCATGTTGTTCTGTTTTAAAATAAAAACAAAGCTTGACGGAGCAGAATCAACTTCTCATTTAAAAAGTTACTGGAAAGACAATCGGCCCTCTTGGAGAGAAAACTAAGGTTTTTAACAACCACTTATTGATTAATCATAGGATCAGTTAACGTTACATTAACTCATTAATCGATAACTTGCATCCATAACGTCAACATTTGAATATTTTCTCAAGGTCCTTTTAGAAAGTCATTGATTTCACGGCTACTGAATGGTAAAAACCTTACATCCTGTCATGCCTGCCTGTCCCCTGCCAGGTGAACTGCAGCAACCTGGTGAGCTTGGTTTTGGCCGAGGTGGAGGTAAACATCAGAGTACTGGAGTGCGAGGAGCCAGAAGTGCAGATCTCTCAGTCCCGCCTGGTGGTCTGGCGCTCCCAGCCCATTTCAGTGGAAGCCAGCATGGACTTGAAGGGCTGCGTGCGCTACGGAGTTCAGTACCTCTGGCAGGTGTTCTCCAAGTTGACCTGCGAAGACAAATTAATGAAAGAGAGACCTTTACCTCCCGCGCCGGAGTCTCGGTTTCCTCCCAGCCGAGCCGTCCGCCTGCCTGTGGAGGTGGATGTGCGGCGGCTACAGCTGCAGCTGCCAAAGATGGCTTTGGCAGCAGGGAACTACTGCTTAGTGTTCTCTCTGTCGTACGAAGGCGTGCCGCTACGGAAAGCTGCCTGTCTGCAGCTCAGTATAATGACTGCTAAGTGAGTACAAAATCACACGATTCAAGTTTGTGCTTTTTCGGTTCTTACAGAGAACAAAATCTGCATGAAAGAGAGACGAGCTTGGCTCTGTGGCTTGATGATGCTCTTTTGGCTTTCTTGATCGCAGGACACTTTAAAAGTGAATACCTAAAACACACATATAGCAAATTAACTTAAATTCCTTACCAAACCACATCCATGCAATACACATATTCATCTGTTGAAATTAACAATTTCCCATCACTCCTGCAGCAACACGTTTGCAGCTTGTCCGCTGGTTTACTGACATTTTAATTCATCTTTCTTATCAGGTTGAAGCCCATTATTGAAGGAGGAACCCGCCGGGTGTGGTCCAGGACACGGGACCTGCAGCTCAGTGCAGAGCAATCCTACGACCCCAACATGGACCTAGACAACCAGTCTCTGCTGCGTTACCTCTGGGAGTGTGAAAGCACCTCTAAGGTATCTTACCGACACGTCTGACGTGCTGGAAGAGTGCTAATTAACGAACACAGCGAAAGCTATGAGCAAGAGTTTTTGGTCTAGTTCAAGTGCAAATATCTTAGTACATTTGAAATAAGACAAAACTAGCTTACAGGTAACTTTTCGACAAGATATAGAAGCTTGTTTTAAATGGTTCCACTGGCAGATGATTTCACTTATAACAAGATAATTTTTTGATGTTATATGTTAAATAATCTGCCAGTGAAACTAGTTTTTTTTTATCAATATTAAGGAATTATTGGCTTAAAACAAGCTCATATATCTCACTGAAAAGTTACCTTTAAGTTAGATCTGTCTTAATTCAAGTGTACTAAGATATTATAAACTAAACCAAAAACACTTGGTAAGATTTTGTTTGTTTTCTTTCATCCATCTCTTCTGCTGCCCGTTGTTCACCTGGCAAATGCTTTCCTTTCGTACATTCATCTTATTTTTTAGTTGTGTGAAACACCAAAGTTTCACACAACTAAAGAGAATAAATTCATGAGACTTCAGATTGTTTAACTTGTAGCGACATCATGTGGTCAACATACACACATTTTTGTAAATTACTTGATTTAGCTCTGAAAAAAGGTGAACCTCCAATAATTAGACTTCACTTAAACATCTTTTGTAACTGCAACAGGCAGCATTTTGACCAATCGAAACTAAAGTACTAAAATTACAAAAATCCTCTAAAGTTTTAAAAGGTATTCTTTTCTTTTTTTTAAAAAAAAATCAGCATAAAAATGTGTTGACCTTGGTGACAAAGTTGAGTAATTATGTATATTTGTTGCATCTCGGTGGAAGTGTCCAGGTCCGGACTGCAACGTAAGTTTCGTTGGAAAATAATCATTAAATAAACTAAACTATTCCTTTCAGCTTTAGACTTAAAATAAATTTCTTAAATAATGTTAAAGCTGTATCCAGTTCTTAATTACATTTTGATAATGAAATGGCATGACAAAAACGTTTCAGATCGTTCTCAGTCAAAGGAAAATTCTTTATAAACATTTACGGAAATCTTCCTCTAATCATTTCCACTGGTATTTTGGTTATTTAACTTTAGTGATGAACTTCAAGTATAAGAGTATATTCCTCAGTGTGACTGCTATTAATTGAAAATCTGTTACATTAAAACACAGTTAATATTTCACAGTATAAACGGGAGCTTTGTACATGTAAAAGGTGCGTTGAATTAATGCGCAGTAAATTTATTCTGGCATCTCTCTGTGCTTTGAATCTTTAACTTAAGCCACAGAAACAACAGACTTGAATTGTCAAACAAGTTAAACTTTTATTTAACTTTAGCTTCTAAGTATGAAGAATAACAAAGCAGAGCTGTGACGTGCGGCAAAGCGTGTCTCCGGTAAGCTGCTCCCTGCAAAGCAGCATTGACGTCAAACGGAGAAAATATCTGTCAGCGCATCTCTTAAATGTCCACTGTTGAAGGGGTTTGTGTTGATTTTGTGTTTTTTACATTCATTGCTGCCCTGCCGGAGGTTGCCGTGACGCATTAGGCTTCAGCAGCAGAAAATGAGAAGGGTGGGTCCAGCAGAGTGGAGCTACGTGTCCATCACGTAGCTACTGTGTCTCATTTTTAGATGTTGTGAACACTTAACGGGTCAAGTGTTCAATCAGTTTTACACCAGTGAATGTGCTTTCTTGTAGAGTTGTGAATTTGTGCGCGCTGCTCTCTGGATCAGGCATTTAAAGGGTTACATAACTGTTTAGAGATAAAACTCAGCATTCCTCAGCCCGTGCTTTTGCTCCCCACCCCTGACAATTACACAGTCCACATCAACAGTATCGCGCACATTCGCACGCAGGCGCAAACACACCCCAGGCGCGGCTCAGGGAGTTTCAGTACATCAAGTCAAACCGTTATTTCTCAATCCATAATTCTGCCTCTTCTCTCGCCTTGTCTGTACTCTTGGAGAGTGTTACCTTATCCCAGTCGGAGCTCCTGTTTGTATTGAAACAAACGTAACGAAGCCATCTTCTGCTCCCAGGGTCCGGAGCACTGCTCCAGCCTGCACTTCAGCCTCGGTACGGATCCGGTGTTGGGAGTCTCCGGCTCGGAGCTGGAGGCAGGCGTGGAGTACACCTTCAAACTAACCATCAGCAAAGACGGCATGGCACCAGAGTCCACTACTCAGACTGTGAGTCCGCGCAAAACGTCCCCCACGCCAAGAAGCATCAGTTTTATTTTTATGCTGTGATGAGTGATCAATATATACGGAGGACCAATCCTGCCATATAAAACAATACCTGAGCAAGAAATGTAAAAAAGAAAGATGGAAATAATTATGTTTAGTGAAATCTGTTTGGTTAAAAAAAAATCCTAAAGAAGTATAAAAGAGGAGAAAATATATCGATGTTTAAGAGATAAAAGAAGAGTAAAATTATATGTTTAGGGGTGAAAAACACATTTTAAATGTATTTAGGTGGCAATTAATATGGAAGAAAAAAGGGTCTGTGATAAATAAACAAAAAGAAAACTATACCATTCAAGAAAAAAGTGACTGGAAGCTGTTGGTCTAAATAAAAAATAAGCATAGAAGCACAGAAATAAATTAGGAAACTTAAAAATTGAAATAGAAACATACATTTAAACCTAATTAATTGATCAATTGCTATGTAAATCTTTTCATTGTTTTGTTGCGTTTAATGACACTCTAATTTATTTCTGACTCATCCATTCCTAATTATGGTACGAGTGGTCCTCCATAAAATATGAACCTTTTTCAACGTAAAAGTAGAAAATCTGTGTTTTGATAAATCAAATTTTCTGACTGCGATCGCTCTGGATTTGAAACAGGTGCTTGTGCAGAGCGGCGACATTCCTATGGTGTATCTGGAGTGTGTGTCCTGTAAGGCCCAGTCCATTTACGAGGTCAGCCAGAACTCGTTTGTCTCCCTTAAAGGAACCTGCACCAACTGCCATGGCTCTCAACGAGGGGTAAACGCACACACGTCAATTGACGGCACAGTGTTTCCATGTCCTGTCAGAGTGAAGTCAGCGTTTCCAGATCTTTCTCTTCCCTCTTACGTCTTCCCTTTGGATTTTTGTGCAGATGTGTGTATGTGTGTGAGAGGTAAATGAGGTCATTTGTAATCCTGAGTGGAGCCGGAGAGGATGTGTTATGTCCAAACTAACACAAGGAAACCATTGGTCGAGTTGCTGGAGGTCAGGCGGTTCAAACCAGCTGGTTGCTGTCGGCTGCACAATAATATGGGTCAATTCTTAAACGCAGCTTTGGTTTCTGTTCTGTAGAGAGAAAAAAACAAAAACAAACTGCATTTGATGTTGTTGGCATAAGTCTGAATCAGCCTGGATGTAAAACCGATCTGTTTTCTGGTGAACTGTGTGTCTCTCAGGGTTCCTACAAAGTCTTGAAAAGTAATAGAACATGATCGGTGTATTTCCCACCATCGAGTTATGATGGAAGCATAAAATATTAGATTATATTTAGAGTCTTTAGCCCATATATACTCTTAAATGGTGCATCCATCCACTGATGTTTCCAAATGCAGGTGTTTATTCAGCCAACTCTTCAATAACTCGAAACATCTGCAACGTTCTACTCACTGTTCAACAATTTAAAGAGAAAAAAGTTGTAACTTTTACCCATTTTTAATTAATAATAATTATAGTCTTTATTGTCCACAGATGTGGAAATTTGCCTCTGACTTCACATGGTGGTTAAAAAAAACCCATAAAACACCCACAACACATAATAGGAACAAAACCACAATAACGTCAGAGATTGCTGGGATAAATGAGTTCTTGTAAATGTTCTTGGTTTCTCTTTACAGAGGGAAGCTTAACAAATTCCTTAAACTGTGGCTGACCTAAGTCAGTTCAATTCAATTTTATTCATACAGACCAAATTTACAGCAAATGTCATCTCAAGCAACTTTATTAAAAAAAAAATCTTTTAATTTATTCACTCTTACATACCAGTTGATCCCAGTTATCAAAAAGTACAGTAAGCTCAGTTAATTTTTCAAAGTTGTTTGAAAAGTTTCTAATTTCTTGGACCTTTTTTGCCTTTTGTGCAAATCTCCCAGCATCCTTTGCTCAGAGAGAAAGGTGACGATGTGTTTATTGCTTAAATGTTGTTAAACTATTCCTTAAATCTGTAACATGTGAAAGCGTGGCCTTTTATTAATCAGCTTATAAACCACC
>NW_006800195.1:606752-607519 GCF_000485575.1 Poecilia formosa | reverse complement strand
CCTTGAAAAAGGAGATTTGCACAGAGGAAACACCACTGGTCACTGAACAGGATTTCAGTGTCTCACAGGAGACACTGGATCAGCGAGAGGAGGCACAGCCACCAAAAACCAGGCGCATCAAGAAGAAAAAGATACCGTTTCATATCTGGTTGGAGAAATATGCCCCGGCTGAAATAAGGACTTCA
Organism: Poecilia formosa; assembly: GCF_000485575.1. Lineage (NCBI taxonomy): Eukaryota > Metazoa > Chordata > Actinopteri > Cyprinodontiformes > Poeciliidae > Poecilia > Poecilia formosa. The sequence continues at coordinate 607,334 of NW_006800195.1, read as the reverse complement.
TCTAAAAGCATTGAAACGCAAGACGTTTCACCAGTAACTACACAGGAATCGATCTCCTCACTGCAGGAGACACCAGAGAAGTCTTGCATTGAAAATGTTAATAAGCAGGACACTTCTCTACCTGAAGAAGAAGGTGTTCAGGAAGATTCCTGGAAAAAGGAGTCTTGTACTGAAGAACCTGTGATTTCTAAAACACAGCTGGTCACAGAAAAGAAATCGATCTCCCAATCACAGAAGAAAGTGGATCAGAAAGGGGAAAAACAGACATCAAAGACAAAGCGCATCAAGAAGTCGCCACTGTTATGGAAAACTTTCCCTGAATCAGATGCTTGCGTAGATCTAACATTTTTGACAGAAAATGGTGACATCAATGACAGTCCTCTGCCGGAAAAAACAGGTTATCAGGCAGCTTTGCCCACGAGGGTGAAGAAGACATTTTGGAAAGTTTTCCCTGGATCACAACCTCGCATTGACCTAAATTTCTTTGCTGAACATATCGAAGAGCACGATGTTTCAGTTCCGGCAAAACACGGTGAACAGGCAGCATCCTTGGAAAAGCAGCGTTATTTCAAGGACTCTGTG
>NW_006800195.1:543361-606187 GCF_000485575.1 Poecilia formosa | reverse complement strand
TTAATCTGATTAATTGTTATTTATCATGATTAATCTGATTAATTGTTATTAATTGATCATTGAAATTTAAGGCTGTTTGCTGAAGAACACATTCAAGAGTTAATTAACCCTGAGCTTTACAAGAAATACTTGCAGTATTTGAATTTACGATATAAAAAAAATTGTCAATAAATATCATCTACCCAGAACTTTTCAAATGGCATAGTGTTAGCTTCACCTGGTTCAAATTTGGTAAAAATAAATAAATAAAAATCTCCTATTAAGCACCTTTTGACATCCAAAAGGCACAAAAATGTGTCATTTAATCTACAAATGATCAAGCAAATACTAAAGGAATGCTATGCAGTAAAGTGTTTATTTTGATGTTTAAAAAAGGAATTGAATTATTTGTTTGTTTGCCTCTTTTAATGCGTTTTAATATTGTCTTTTAAAAAAGCTTTAAGTGATTAAATGGAAAAATCAATTTTTTTATTTGCATCCGGCTGTTTACTACGAAAATTTTGTGCAATACATTACTGCACTTTTTCTGAAAGTTGAGACACACCTTCCAGTAACATATATTTGATTTCTATTGTAAAACAAAACAAAACAAAACAAAAAAAAAACAATTGGAAACAATGTGTCATACTTATGCACTAATTTGTGTTACCGTATTTTCCACACTATAAAGCGTACCTAAAAACCTTCAATTTCCTCAAAAGCCGACAGTGCGCCTTATAATCCGGTGCGCCTTATATATGGAGCAATATTGAGCCACAAGTCTAGCAACTACAGTAAGCAGCCACCGACTTCATTTTTGCCCGTAGAAGAAGAAGCGCGCGGTGCATGCTGGGATAGTTGTCAGAACGCTGGTTTGTTAATAAAGTTTGACTGACCTATCTACCTACCGACCGTCTAGAATCAGGTCGTCTGCAGGTCATTTAGCACCACGTTCTCCATGAACATGCTGTGCACGAACGGAGAAGGGTGACCATCGTCCGGCCACGCCCCGGCCCAGTCGAGGAAGGCTCTCCTCGCTGACAGGAGTCGGACTGTTTTGTTGATATTCTGTTTACTGCAGCTCCATCTAGTGGATGCATAACGTAACTCCAGCCTCTACTGTAGCGTCTATTCTATGCGCCTTATAATCCGGTGCAGCTTATAGTGTGGAAAATACGGTACTTTATCACCAAATATCTCTATACAAACAGTGAAGTAATTTTGGTTGTGAAAAAACATGAAAAAATTGAAGAAGTAAGACGATTTTTCCAAGGCGATGCACTGACTGAATGCTAAATATGTAGCAAATTGATTTGCATGCTGATCTGGTTAAACCAGAATCTGAAGAATTAATGTTAGCAAAAGTGAGACATCATTACATACACTTATAATCTTATCTTAAAAACATAAAGAAAAAAAAGTTTGAGAAATACTGAGGAAAAAGATCCTGTTTTCTGTTAGCATTATAATGGATTTCTATGTCAACAGAGAGCAGGTAATAGTCAGGTGTATTTTTCTTGTTACTGAGATTTTCAGATGAGTTTGGTCAACTTTACATTGCTGAAAAAGACAAGAAAGTCTCTCTGCAGCTCATTATGCAACTTCTTAAAGGCCAGGCTGAATCGACGTGGTTCGGTAATCTTCAGAGTCGGACTATAAAGGTCACAGAAACTTTTTTTTTTTTTTTCCCCCCCACGTGAATCAATTATTTTCAAACTGGATCCCTGCCCACCAGGGGCCTGGTACCTTTGTCTAGCACCACAAAACGTAACGTTCTCCATATTCATTACTTTTCTAAAAGACTCAGTCAAAACAAATATCAGCTTTCAAGGGAAAGCTCTGATTTTATGTTAAGTGTTAATACGATTGCTAGCAGTGTCTAGCTACATCATCTCCCAGAAAATCTCTGAAAGGTCAAGTTGTACGAGCATTTTCTCAAGGCACTGTAGTTTTTCAGATTTCTTGCTGTGTTTTAACCATTGATTCCCGTTTCTGTGGCTCCAGTTGTGACGGATGTGTGTCGCCCCCGGCGGTTCCCTCCCTGGTGTGGACAGGCGGCGCTGTGGGGCAGCTGGGCAGGAATCGCTCTGGCCAGCTGCGTTTCCATTTGGGCGGGCCATGGGTTCAGTGAAAAGGTGGCCATGATGTGGTTAATCTCCTGCTTCGCCAGTTTCTTGTGCTCCTGTCTGCTGCTGGAGCCAATTAAGGTAAACACACCCAAACTCTTGTCCTTGGTGATGGCGGTACATGATCCACAGCCAGACTAATTTCTAATTTCATCACGATTTACACTTTCATCAGTTCATAATAGGAATGCAAACAATTAATTATCAGTTAAGGGTTTATTAGATTAAAATGAGTTTGAATTGATTGATAATGTTTGTTTAGACTCTTTTAGCGTTGTCGTGATTTTGCCAATCAGCAGAGGGCACAGTTGGTCATCTTGAAGCCGATCCAGTTGATACAGAAATAAAGATGGCGGCAGGCCCAAAAACAGGAAAGAGATGACTTTATGTGGTTCTGTTTTGGAATATAAACACTCGACACACTCCTTAAGTCGTCACCTTAATGGCGCTCATTCAGCTGAGCTTCATGACGGAGCAGCGTCAACTTCAGGATGTGATGACAGAAAAGCGGAGAGCATAAAGCAAAAAAACTGTAACAGGCTGGAAAAAGAAAAGATGTGACAGGCTTGATTTTGAGGGCTTTCGTGAGTTAATTCACTTCGTGGAGCAAAGTTTTGATATTGCTTCAACCGCAGACGGTACTTTTGTTTGACTATCTCTGTTCGTGGGGGATTATGTGTTTCACATATTTTATTCTTTTCATTTTTTATTTCTCTATTCCATAACCCAAGAGTTTCCTGTTTTGCTGCATTTTACAAATATGTTGAAGTTTAGTCATGTTTATTCAGTCAGTAACTGACAAAATAATGTCAGCTATGCTATGTTGTGGAAAGACGTTCAGCCCTCTTGACACAAGAGAAAACTCGGATTTTTAAGAAAACATTTGCTTGTCAATACGTTGTTAGTCAATTGATGAGATCAGTTAACTTTAGATTAACTCATTCATCGATAACTTGTATTCAAATTACTTCTCTTTATGTTTCTTGCACTTACGTGATGTTTGTTTTGGCTAAATATGCTCCAGTCTGTGTTTATTTTAAAATGATAAAATCTCCAGTATGGTTTTTCAGTTTATCAGAGTCAGGTGTCTTGTCGGGTGCAGGTCCAACGTTTGCAGACCTAACAGCTGCCCTCTGCTCGCAGGTGTTGTGTGAGGCCGTTTACTTCGCCGTGTGTGTGCGCCGGCTGCGTCCGGAGGACAGCGACGTGCTGGTGGACTTCCCACGGGAGGAGCGAGTGGTGCAGCGGGTCGCCAGGGTGAGACCGCCGCAGGGCTTCGCTCTGTCTCAGGCCCGGCACCAGGCCCGCAAGGTCCACATGCTGCACACCATGCTAAAGGTCGGTGAGAAACAGAGACTCTTAAGCTGGAGGCATTCAATTCTTTGCTTTGTTGACTTAACAGAAATGATTGTTTCCGTTTGTTTTCTTTTGCAGAATTTTCTGGTTTACATGTTTTTCCTGCTGGTCGTCCTGCTTCTGAACTACTCCGACTCGGCTAAACACACGCACAGCTTGAGACTGCGGACTCAGCTGCAGCAAGCCCTGCACACTCCAGAGTACCACACCATCAGCAGGTGCTGCTCACACAGTGGAGTCGAGGTTTTAAAACTGTATCCTGCTGTTGATTTTTTTTTTTCAGTCCCTTTTGGCTGATCTGTTAAGTGAGGGGAAGTCATTTGTTTTTTGTTTTTTGAGACATTTTTGTGAGCTTGAAATGAACAAAAGAGAGCAAGGTTCATCAATAAAAGCTAATTTGCTTTTCCCTGCCCGCTCTAATGTCTCTTTTGTACGTCTCCTTTGTGCGGGTGACGAATTTGTTTCTTTGTCTTTCAGACGAGACGACGTCCTGACCTGGCTTAATGGATCTCTGCTGCCTCGGCTGCTGGACGAGTCGTCTCTCCTCAGAGACACGGGAAGCCTGCTGCTCGGCTCCCCGAGGCTCCGACAAACCCGGGACATACAGGGTGAGTTGGCTCCATCGTGAACTTTGACCTTTAACCCACCAATGAGTCACAGCTCCTCGCTGACAGTAGTTCATTTGTAGAAGAGATGCTTTTTATTTTGTTTATTTATTTATTTATTTATTTATTTTTTTTTTGCTTTTAAGACCATCTACAGTTCCCGTGAGTTAAGTCTGCACGTTAGGCATAAAGCATTTTATTACGTCTAGTTTATTTGTATAACAAGGCAGCTCAAAGTGATTTACATCATAAAAACATCATATCAATTATGAAACAAGTAATAGACATTTTGTCAAATGCCATCACTGTTATCATCAAGCAAATACACATCAGATATGTTGATCTGTGTTCCAGTTATTAGTAATCAAAACCAACTCTAAACAAGTGGGTTTTTAGCCTTGATTTAAAGGAGCTCAATGTTTCAGCCTCTTTGCAGTTTTCTGGAAATGTGTGGCGTTCTGGACCTGAGTGGTCTGGAAACTATCACTGCTTAAGCAGATTAGATCGATTCTTTTGTCTAAGTAAATTAATTCAAGCAGCTTTTAAAAAGCATAAATATGCCCTAAGTACTTTACCAAGAATCCCAATAAGCGTCTCTGTAAAACCATCCATCTCTCTCTCTCTTTCTCAAACTATTTGACTGTTTGTCTGTATTGATGAAAATGCGACCGAAAAATATATTTTCAAGTCTTTTTTTTCTTATCCAGTCGATAGCTCAACATGCAGGTCTTATTCTGTAGAACCGATGGAAGTTAAAGATGCTGATCAGATTGTTGTTTTTGCTCATATTTCACATTTTTCCTCCGCCTGCAGGTGGTTTCAGGCCAAGACAACGATCACCTCCCTTGGTCACATCCCCGACCAGAGGCGCAGAGAATGACACGGTCACTGGTGCGATCCACATGGACTGGTAGGAAAAACATTGGCAACACGACTGATTGTTCTCAGCTTTATACGGTTTGGATGGCAACAATTTCTTTCAAGCATATGAAAGAAATTTAATCTTTTCTTTTTGTTTTTTTGTTTCTAAGTAATCTTCACTGTGTTCTTTCACTTACTTTCCAAAGGGCTCGGATGGAGGAGTCCGACAGCAGAAATGTGCTTCTCCACTTTAACAGAAGCCTGCAGGAGGCCTCTTCCTCCCTGCAGCAGCTGCAGCAGCTGCACTGGATCGACCACAGGTAACAACAGGACTGCAGGAAAATCTGGAGATTTGGTTTGAAATGGAGAAATGTGTCCTCCGCTGCACAAATATGTAAAACATCTCACAAAAGTATTCGTACTTCTTCAAACTTTTCACATTTTGACATGTCACAACCAAAGGCTCTGACACATTTGTTTGGGATTTTATTATAAAATAAAGATGGATTCAGTGTGGTCTTTCATTTAGTTGGGACAGCTTTTGTTTTAGGTCCCTAATGTTCACAATGGAGACAATTAAAGGTGATTAACTTAACTTCAACCTTTCTGCTTTTTGAACATTTCTTATGTAATAAAACTTTTGACACAAGCACTTTTAAAAAAAAACAAAAAAAAACGGTAAGTGAAACGTGCTGAATACGTCAATCTGGTGTGTGTGTGTGTGTGTTTGCAGGACTCGAGCCGTGTGCGTGGAGTTCTCCCTCTACAACGTCAACACCAACCTGCTGGCTGTTTTCAGGTTTCTGTTTGAGTTCCCAGTTTCTGAGCGCGCTCAGTCCAGCCTGGAGCTCAGTGTCCTCACTCTGTGGCCGATCGCAGGCCTGGACCTCCAGCTTCTTCTCACGGTAAATTCGCCTCACTCAGGCAGCGAGACGTGACCGAAACCTTTTCCCTCCGCTTCTCTGACCTCTGCGTCTTGTCTGCGGTTTCCAGTTGGTCCTCCTCTGCCTCATCTTGTACTTCCTGGCGCGAGGGATCCTGGGGCTCCTCAGGGAGGGCTACACGTACCTGTTGTCGTCGTGGAGAGCGCTGGGCGTATGCAAACTGTGTCTGGCGGCGTCTGTGTGCGGCCTCCATCTGAGCCGCTCCGTCATGGCCAGGCAGCAGTGGACGTTGTTCCTGAAGCGACGCCGCGACGCCTTCACAGACTTCTACCCGCTGGCCAGGCAGAGTCAGCTGTACACCGTCATGTCTGCCATGCTGCTGTTCATTCTGGTGCTGAAGGTAACGCAGGAAAAAAAAAAAATGAAATGTTGAACACTCGTGTTGCTTGGTTGTTTAAAAGGATCAGTAATTGTGTGAAACGCTGAGAGGCAGAGAAGAGAAAACAACATTCAGCTGCAAAAAGATTTAGGGTGAAAATCAAAAAAAAAGATATTTATAAAACACTTATTGGCTTTCGCTGTGCGTATGTGTAATAATTCAGGAAATAAATCCATATTTTATTGCATAAGCGTAAACGTTGCTGTAGTTCTTGGTGAGATTTGGAGATTTTTCTTCTTATTTTTTTTACCAGAGATGCAAAGAGAAATCAGGCTGGATGCATTAACTAGTCAGAAACAAAATGTAATCAGTTTACTGTCAGTGAACGCATCAAACCTGAGTCCCATTAACGTTTATTTGGTGCTTATTGGAGTTGCTCTAATGAGGGAAATTAACTAAAGTGCATGTAAAGCATTTTCCCTTTGTTCATGTTTATTGAATCCTGTATTTCCTCCCCTGTTGGGCACTCAGGCGTCGCACCAGTTGCGTTTCCTCCGGGAGTGGGCGGTGTTCGGCAGAGCTCTGCGGCGCTCGGCCTGGGAGCTCCTGGGAGTGGTGTCGGCTCTGCTGCTGCTGCTCTTGGCTTACTCCCATGCAGGACACCTGGTCAGATATCCCCTCGCCCATGATTTGCTCATCTTCTGATGCAGCTTTTAACTTTTGCGTAACATTTATTTTGGATTGTTTTGACTCCCCCTGCAGCTCTTCCACTCTGTGCTGGACAGCTACGGCAGCGTGAGCGCCGCCTGTCTGTCGTTGCTGGGAGCCGGGGGAAGGGGCCTCTTATCGTGGCTCCCTGCCTCGACGATGACCGGTCCCTCGAACACCATCTCCTCCCTGACGTTCCACGCGACCTTCGCCGTCCTCCGGCTGGTTTTCCTGTGGTTGATCGTCTCTGTGCTGCTGAGGAACTACCGGCGCGCCCGAGCAGAGCTGTACCGCCCCGCCGTGGATCTCCAAGACTACGAGATGGTGGAGCTGTTTGTCAGACGACTGAAAATGTGGATGGGACTCAGCAGGACCAAAGAGGTAAGCCTCTTGTTTTACATCTGTGGTTAATGGGATCTTGGCCGGTTTCTGACCAGGACACACCTCAACGTGAGACAGAATGGAGAATTTGTTGGTGTTTTCTCGAGCACGTCATTCAGATTGACAGATTTGGGAAAGTACGCATCTAGCACCACAATCTAGAAAATATTTTTTTGCCCCATGAAAAGGAAACAGATTAGGTAGATTTTCAAAGACACACCGTCCACAGCTCATTGTGCATTTGCGAGGTAGACAAGGTCGACAGTCAAATTCGATGAATTAGAATATGCTTTCTGATGAGGCTCATTTTTCAGATTTAAAGTACTTTTAGAGGATAACATTTAAGTTTGTTTTTTTTTATTAAACCCACATTTCTGTATTCTATGGAAAACACATCATTCTGAGTACCTAAGACATAATTTACTAATACTGGAAAAATGTCATACTCACTGTTGCAAATACTCTGACAGAAAGCCAAACTTTGCTGTTTTTACAATGAGGCCAAGTATTATATTTAGAAAAAATTGCACTTAATACAGTCAGTGCAATACATATGTCAGTTCTTTTGACAGTAGCCTCCTTTAGCATTCCCCTCTCTGTTCAGTATTTTCCAAATGCTGAGAGAGTGTAAACGGCATTCTGTATAATTGAAAATAAAGTTTTGGGGAGAAAAAAAAAGGGTAAAAATGTGAAGCACTTTTCCAAATAAAAAAAATATTATAATAATTTGGCTTGTGTCTAATTTGAGTTACACTACTGCTCAAAAGTTTGGTTCACTTTGAAATCTCCTTATTTTTTTGATAAAAAAAAACACAATTTTCTTCAGTTAAAATAACATTAGATTACATTATTTAAAAATACAGTCTGGGCATTATTAATGTGATAAATGACTGTCAAAAGCAGGAGGAGGCTGTTTTTTATTGGGAAACATTAATCCACACAGTACCATCGCTACTGCGTACATTCTGTTAGCCAATCAAAATGCACAAAGCTAAAATGCTATTTGATCATTTGGAAAAGCTATTTGATCGTTAGCACAGCTGGAAACGTTTGTACTAAACAACAGAAGCAATAAAATCGATCTTTGTTTAGCTGGTTGAGTATCTGGAGCATCAGCATTTGTGCATTCGATTATAATCTATAATCTTTCTATGTAAACTTGTCAGTCTAATCTTGTTCTGAGAAATGAAAGCTATTCCATAAGATAACTTGTCAAGAAAGAGAAGCTCTCATACCACGATGTGGACCACCTCCTTCAAAGAACATCGGAAACAGTCTCTAACAGAAGAGGAGCAGTTCATTAGATAAATTTTTTTTTGTAAAAAAAACTAATGTTTTTGGGGTGACCCCAAACTTTTGAGTTTGATTGTATTTGGCAAGAGTTTAAGAAGGAAAAAATGCACAAACCAGATCCAACAAATATTCAGCCTGATGACTCTTCCTTTCCCCTCACAGTTTCGTCACAAAGTCCGTTTCGAAGGCATGGAGCTCCCGCCGTCCCGCTCGTCCTCCACCAGCGACTGCAAGTCCCTGTGTCTGCCCCCGCTGGACAGCCCAGACTCCCCGCCCACGCCGGACAGCATCGATGCCGGCTCAGAGGCCTCGTGGCGTCCAGCCTCCTCGAGCCCCTGCAGCCTGACGGAGGCGCCTGGGGTCGGCCTCGGCCTTGGTCTGGGTTTGGGTCTGGGGCACGGCCCGGGAGTGGTGGTAGGGGGCACGAGCTGGAGGGAGAGGGCGGAGACGGAGGCCTCCCTGAGGAGGCTGCTCCCAATCCTGGACGCTCTCCTGCAGCAGCTGGACCGAGTCAACATGGCGACAGACGACGTTTACCACATCGAGTGCAGGCTGGAGCGGGCTCAGCGAAAAAGGAGGCGCAGCAGGAGAGAAAGAGGAGAGGACGCTCATGACCGGAGAGGGGAGAGCAAGCAGAGAGGGAAGGGAGACGACAAGGACGTGAAAGAACGAAAGACGGGAAAAGAGAAGCAGACCATGGGCAGGAAGGAGAAAAAGACTGAACTCCCTAGAGAGTCTGCAACCAAAAAGACTCCGGTCGCCACGCCGATTCCCTTTTCAAAGCCCAGACCTACGTTGGCCTCCGCGCAGCCCCACATCTCTCAATCATCAGTCACCGATAAACCTGCCGCCGACCCCACCCCAACGAGCACTTCCTCTCTCCACAACCCGCTCTCCAAAACTCCCTCCGCTCCCTCATACCCCCGAGCACCCACTCCCTCCCTGCCGACTGCCCGAGGCCCCACGCCCATTGTTACCCGAGACCCGCAGACGGACAGAGAGACCCTCCCCTCCTCGAGTCTGTTCAACCACCCGGCTCACACCACCACCATCCCCACACGAAAGAGGAAACGGAAACCCCCGCCGCTGAAAAACAAGGTGCACCCCACTTAACAGGTCGTCCCCAAAACCCTTAGGGGTGGGAACTAGAGGAGGAGAAGGAGAACGCAGGAGGAAAACGCTGGGTTAAGGACGAGAGGAGAACGAGGACAGCCGGTCTTGTCCCCAGACGCACCTCTTTAAACCCTGAGACAGAGAAGAGAAACCGAGGGGGGGTTTGCAAAGAGATGAGAAAGTTACGTAAAGGCGGAACAATTGAGCCAGTTGTTTGAAAAAAATGTAGGGTAATCAGAAGCGGGAGAGTTGGGTCTTGGCTCGCTCTCAAAGCATGGTGCAGGTCACTGGATGCTACCTAAGCCGACCGATTAAAACAGTGAAACCAAGAGATACTTGTGTTTAGTTCTCCGAAACCCCCCTCACCCTTTCCCCGTCGCCATGTGATCCTGGAGGTCTCACGGCGCTGTGACAGGAGCACAGGAAGGTGCTCACCAGACTGTACAGCCACACTTCTCTGTATATTTTTGTTTGCCTTTATTTTGTTAAATGTCAGCAGTTTGGACACCACGGGTGCCGGTTCAAGCCATGTATCCTGGAACCAAAGATTCCTACAGGAACGCACATCGTACACGCATGTATATAACACTGTAGTTACATATCAGTAGGTGGAAATGTGCCTTATGCGACCGGCCCTACGAGGTACGAGGAGAGGCGTGCACGTGTGTGACGCTGTTGAGATTTCAGCTGTCACTTCTTAAGGGTGCTGATGATACAGTGCCGGCCATATGTAGAGGTAAACATGTGCAAAAGTCTTACAGCTTTATTAATGTTTTAGCACAGCAGAGTAATATCCCAGCCTTTAATTTGAGAGCATTGATTCGGTGAGGAAAATATATGCACAGAAATAGTGATTTTTTTTGTTGATTTTTTTATAACAGAACTATCTTTGGTAGAAAAGAAAAACTGAAAGACTAGTATAAAGAACAAACTGTTTCTATCGAAAAGGATAAAAGCAGCACAGACAAAATAAAGAATTAAACTTCAGTAGTCTAGTTAAAACCTCGGCATTTCTGTTCACATGAACTCCAAAAGCAGGTAGTGGATTATAGCGCAGGGCATTCTGGGTAAATACAACCAAAACAAATGTGAGAGTCTATCGCTAGCGGTAGAAATGGCTCTAGGTCTTTTGCCAAAAACAAAGAGAGAAATCCTACAACTGCTAAAATCTCCCTTTTTTGTTTACATTTTGTGAAGGAGGAAGTTGCGATCACGTCCTTCACCGGTTCTAGCTGCGGCGCCCAGGCAATGGTGGAAACAGGTTTTTCAAACGTTAAAAAGTACGAGATGTTTTCACATAACATCTCAGAAAATTCTCCTGTGTGCTCAAACCACAAAAGTAGCACTTTAAAAATATATTTAAACTTAAAAGCCATCAGCAGATCAGTAATATCAGATGATTTACTCGAAGGCTTTTCACACATTCTTTCCTCAATAAATATGACCAGCACTGTTCATGTGAGAGAAGGGAGATCGGAACCAGAAGAAGCGACAGAAAGCTAAGGCAGAGTTCTGAAGAAGAGTCATAGTAAGTGCTGACAGAATAAGGGACTAAAGGATGGAAATGAAGACGGTTATATGGGCGGTTTCAGCTAAACATGACAGAAGTTCACCAATTATAAAGCTATACTGACTCCCATTCTGATTATATTTCCTGTTTGTTGTTGTGTTTAATATGGAATCGAATTTAAAGCACTTTTTTTTAAATTGTAGGTCATTTTAAATGTGATGTGGCATAAAGTAATAAGCTTGGTATCTATACCAAAAAACAGAAAGCTTCACTCATACTGTACTTAATTACTTAACCAGAAGCGCTGCCAAAGCTTTTAAATCATTTATGCATTTTTGATTCAATCTAATCATACATTCATTCGTTTTTTTTTGTACTTGCACTTTACTCTTTAACGTAGATGATGTTGAACACCATATTTAATTAATCACGTGTCAGGTTATGAGTACATTTACGTTAAAGGGACATTTCGGTAAGTATTTCCACCGTGTTGTTAAAGCAGTGGCTTGTTTGTTCGTTCGCCAGCTGTTTGATTTGTTATAATTTTGTCGTATCAACACACGCACTTCCTGTGTCCAGTGGGCAAAACTCAGGGAACCCGTCCTCTCTCTCTCTCTGTGTCACAGCTGGAGCCAAATCCAAGCAGAAGGTTCCAGTTATTAAAATATAATCCCATACTGGTATTTGTTATATAAATACTGACGGAGCGGTACTGCATTGTGTTGGCCTCATTGTAAAAGAGCATGAATGTTTAGATTTTCCAACAGATTTATTGTTTTTTTTTGTTTTTTTTTTACTTCATCCAGCATTAAAAGACACCCCTTCTCACTGTGTATAATTTGTGTATATATTTGGGCCTATTTGGGATGTATATATTTCCGCTTTTTGAGTATCTGTATTATTTGTGCACAGTGGCACACACAAATGTCAAGCACTGGTGTTGCAATCTCCAAAGTTTTACATTTTTCTGGTCTAAATGATGCACAACAGCCAAAACGTTTAAGTCATTCAGTGTTTGACGGTTTAGTAGAAACCACAGGAAGTTCAGCAGTCACTTATCCTCTCTTTGTGTAGTGTGTGCAAGAGCATGGTGCCAAAGCTAAACTGTGTGTATCGTTTTGCAGTCTGTTGTATAAAGCTTTGTGATTTGAAAGTGAATTTAAAAGCATTTCTCTGCGCTTTCTCCCCTTGTATCAATGCAGTTGTAGCACCTCATGCTTTTGCACTTGACAAAGTCGAATAAAGTGTTTGACAGCTAAACCCTGGACGCTGTTAAATAATTCTGGGTTTTTGGGACAAAATGTGTTGAATGACAACTGTTGCTTAATTAACTTCCTATGGAAGCCCGTTTCAGAAAGCCGAGTTAACAAGCCCTGAGTAGATACTCTGAATAAACCTACTTAGCTCTGTGATACTCAGAGCTAGCTAACTCAACTCTGAGTAAAGTTAACCTTATAGTGCAGACGTCGATTCACGCGATTCACCATGGCAACGGGACAAAAAAAAGGCCCGAAAGTGCGGATTTCTCACCAATGGACGGCATAAAGTGAATATCAAAATACATTCAACACAAAATACAAAAAAAAAAAGTACCAAAGAAAAGAAAAAGTTTCTGTCACGCTAACTCGCAACATAGCGAGTTAGCGTGAGTCAATGCGTAACGTCCAGAAAGCGAGTTTTATTTGTCTGAACAAAATATATCTGCCCAAAAACATGATTATGCTCGAAGTATCGAATAGCGACTCCATTACTGGTTTCATTGATATCTGAGGGTCTGTGGAGTTTTTCTTTTATTATACAAAAAAGGCTCATTCTGGCACACTACTTTATAATCCATCTTTTATTTAAACATCACTACAAAGTAGTGGCCAAAAAACTGCAGCAGCAAATACACCAGTGCCTTTGCGGGTAAACCAGTGGTTCATTTAGCAGTTTCACTCTACCTTCCACTTCCTATCTGTAAACTATTTTTGCATCAATGTGCTCACACTATTACATGACATTTTATTTTTTGCAACCGATTTCTGACTTTTGTAAAAAAAAAAAAAAAAAAAAAAAGTATTAAACTTATTTTGGATAATTGAACATTTTCTATTACACCTGAATCCTATTTGAGTCAACTTAATCTTCTGATGGATTTTCGTGCTGCATAAAATCCATCAGTAGTTATGAAACCACATTTAGTTGTATTTAAACTATTATTGGGTTTTTTTTGTTCGTTTTTAAATTAGCCATTTCATCAAAATATGACTCCCAAGGATGTTGATATGAAATCTCCAAGTGATCAAAACTACAAAAGGCACAAGAGGAGGAAGCGAAATGACCAGAAATAACACTAAATGTTCAAAAAGCATTCCTGCTCAGAAAATATTTTTACCAGGAGATACTGAAAGAAAAACATCAGGACTGGGTAAGATGCCCCAGAATAAAAAAAACTAGATCTGAGCATCTCAAGTATTTGGCCATAAATAAAATATTGTCTTCAGACTCTTGGTAAAGAGCTTACAACTACCTCATCACTGAAAGACAAAACTCATGTTTTCTACAAATCGGCTTTGTTTCCTCATGCTAAAAAAAACCCCATAAGGAACACATGATTTCAGATTTTTTTTTTAAATTATCACTTTAATTCATACAGTAGTTGACACAAACACAACCAGTCTGTGTTTCTGTGTGTGTGAGAGAGTGTGCTTGCGCGTGTGTGTGTGTGTGTGTGCGTGCGCGTGTGTGTTCAGTCTGCCAAACAAAGTCACCCCTGCAAACAAAGTCAAACAAAATCAGTAAAGTCGTCCACCGTCGAAACAAGTCTTTTTCTCTGTCCCGACATTTCGGGAGTCGGAGCTGAAGCTCCTTGTTGAAATGCTTTATTCTGCTGAGTGTGTCCTTGGGTCAGTGAGATTCCCGGAGTCGAACGGGACTGGATGTCTTCTTGAGCCTGAGGCGCGGCACAGAGTTGGGAAAAGACGGTTTAAATTCAGACTGGCAAACGTTAAGTGGAAAACGTTTCAGTTCTCTAGTTTTTAAACTCACTCTGGTCCTGATCCTCTTTATGTGTCGTAATCTGGCAAGCCACTTGGAAGCATAAGCATCCGAGGGATTCGCTCTGTACTGATGCACCAAAGAAGCCATCTAGACACAGGAAACAAAGATTTATTCTGGGGGAGTTTAGGGAAGAAACTGAATGTGAAGAGTCTTTTCACAGAATAGATAAAAACAAAAAAAATTTTCCTTGTTTTGTCCAGTTTTTTTTTTTTTTTCCTTCAATGTTGGTTTAGTGCTTCTGTGCTTTTTACTACCTGAAAGTATTTCATATTTTCTAATGTCAATTTCACAAACCTCCATTTATTTTATTGGGATATTTATATGATAAAGTAGCAGAAAAGAGAAAGAAAACATGACTTTGAAACTTTTATGGAAAGTGTGTAATGCATAAATATTTAATCTCCTAATGTAACGCCTTCAAACTCCACCTAATTAATAAACCGTCAGTCTGACTGGATTCATTCCATCTCAGTATGAATCCAAATAATCAGAGGTTTGTTAGAGAACATTAGTGAACAAACATCATCACGAAGATCGAGAAACACGAATACAAGCGAAGGAGACTGATGTGAAGTCTAAAACTATCATTTTCCTTCTGCTTCACAATTATACTAATTTGAGTTGGTCTATGATAGAAAAACAAATGAGAAGCATTGAGGTTTCTGGGTGAAACTTGACAAAACGTGGAAAAACTTCAACAGAGGTGAATATTTTCACAAGACTCTGCAGATCAGACTCACATTTGCATGCAGAGCCATCTGTCGAACTAAGAGTGGCAGGTTGCGGTCAGATATGATTTTTGCAACGGTGGTATCAACCAGGCCCTCCAGGTCTGAAAATGTAGAATAAAATGAGTCGCATCGATGATGACGAGGAGCAAAACATGGCAGCAATCAACTCTCACCTTTCCGACACTGCAGGGACACGAGATTACATTCATAGTCCAGTGGCTTAATAACGACTTCGACGAAATTAAATTGACCCTGAAACGGAGAGAAACGTACTTTGTAATGAAAGCTAAAATGCCTTCTAGCGATTTCTCCGAATGAGTTTGCACATTTACCTTTATGGTGCCCAGTTTGTAATCTTCCCCCGAGTCGTTATAGACCACCATGACGAAGTCGTTGCCGATGTGTCGCTTCTTGTTGCAGCAGCCCTTGTCGCTCTCTCTGTTCGGCATCAGCGTGGCTATGTGGAAGATGGCTGTGGACACACGGTTTCGTTTAAAGCTTAACCGCCAGCCGCCGTGGAAATAGCCGGCGTTGTGACGCGAGTGCACGCACCCTGCATGATGTCGTCGTGCCAACAGTAGGTGAACTCTCCGTCGTCGCCGTACTGGTCGAGCCCGCCCAGGAAGATCTGGTCGGGGTCGCAGTCCTTCAGGTGGATCAGTTTGCCGAGGCCGGTGAGGAAGGCGGCGTAGCGGTTCGACCCGTATTCGTTGGACAGGATGGCGACTTCGTTGTTGACCTGAAGAGAGAGAACGAAGAGGATGAAGGTGGCCGGTGCTGCGAGAAAGTATTTGCAAATGCTTACAAGCTCCTTCTGCGTTTGCTATTTTGCCACACCTAAATGTCTTACATCATCAAAGAAATGGTAACATATATATGAGACGAAGTAACCAGAGAAAATAATCTGCAGTTTTCAAGTAATGAAGAACAGAATCTGACAACATGGAGTAGTCTGAAAGGTTTTAAACATTATGCATTATGAACCTGTTACGAGGGGTAATTACTGTTCCACATTTCCTTAACGGGGCGGTGTTGTGTGTTTTCCAGACACATGGAGCCATTTTATAACATGATCAAGAAACTATTACCTTCAGTTGTAATAAAAATGGTTTACAAATCAAATTCCTGCATTAAGCCTTCATTTATGCTCTCAGCAGCAGCGTTGCCCTCGGTGTGATAAACTCAGTAGGTGCACAGTTACACCAGGTGTTTTTAATTGCTGCTGGTCTCCCCAAATCGCTTTTCACAGCTGCGTATGATGTAATGAGAGGTGTGTTCCCACCTGGCCAGCTCCAACAAACACGACTCCAATCTTATGGGTGTCGTAAGGAGGCATCTGGTCCAGAACCTTCACAGCCCGATCGATCACCTGCAGCCGGGGAGACAGGACGGACGCACAGCGGACAACGAAGGGTTAATGGTGGCGCCATGACTGGATCGTCATGGCGCCACCGTTCGTCAGGTATTTACATTTCTGAGGCAAATTATCACACTTTTGCAGTAATTCTGCATCATTTATAGAATGTAAAATCTTACATTTCCAGACATAGAGAATGATCCAATCTTTACCAGGTCATGAAATCAATACAAGCAGTTGAATGAAAGGATTTACTTAATTTTTGACTTATTTTTTTTATACATGTAAATACCAGTATGGAACCAGTTCTGTGTCTCGTGCACTTGTGGTTACATTTCAATCATTTCCACACATCATGAAGACCAGATCATTTTCAATATGTTCCTAGAAACTGGAAGAGAGTTTGCTTTCTTTTGACCGTTTATGCGGCAGCGCTTCGTTTTCATTGGCTGGATCGGATCGGACCGGCATGGGGAAGAGGCGGCTTACCTGAGTTTTGGGCAGCAGCAGCGGCTTATTGGCTTCATTCCCAAAGAAAGGAGAGTGATATAGCTGAAGGAAGACAAAGCTAAAAAGAAAAAAAAGTGTTTCAAGAAATGATCCTGGAATGAGAATCTTCAAATAAAAAAAAAATTCTAAAGAGGTAAACATAAATGAAGCTTTTAAAAGCAAATAAATCTGGATAGCCGCTATTATTTAATATTATTTTAGAAATTATTTTACAGTGGTATTCTGACTAAATTTAGATTTTAGATATAAAACTTTATGCTCCTAAGATGGATTGATTTGTTCAGCCTACAAGTGAAGCTTGTAGGCTTCACTTGTAGGCTACAAGCTTACAAGTAGCCTAAGCTTGTAGGCTTAGGCTACCATTTGATCAGTCTGGTGCAGGGAAGACACTGACTACTCAACGGGGCTCCAGAGAATCCCTCATGAATTGGAAATGTAAATCTCTAAATGTAATCTTCAAAAAAATAAACTTAAAACCTGAGTAGAGATTTAGCACAACTCCTACTGCAGAAAATGCAGATCAAGTTCAGGTCTTTGGGTTTTTCCCCCCCATCTGTCCATTAACAGTGGATTTAAGCCCAGGTCCAGTCCTGCCTTTAACAATCTGCCCCGACTACCTGGGACTCAGTCCGGAGATCTTCTCTGCGTTGCTGGGTCCGGGTCGGCCGTGATATGAGTCCCTCTCGGTCTTCCTCTCTCTCCTGGAGGACGGGGCAGAGACGGAGATGGTGTGACCTCGGGGTCGGTGGCCTCCGCCGGGGGAGATGGGTCCAGGCAGAGCTGGCGCTGCCGGAAAAGCCAACTTCATGGCAGCTCCTCCGCTCTGAGACGGCAAGCCGGAGCCCTCGCCGCCCTGGACCGGACCTCCTGGGCCGTTGAAGTCCGCCCCAGTGCTCCCCTCTGCTTTGTCCTTGTCCGGGCAGGGCTGCTGCAGTGTCTGAGGCTTGCCATCTGAGGGCGCTCTGGGCCGAGCGGCGTCGCCCTGGCTTTTCTCAGACTCCAGCGCTGCTTTGGTGAAGGCCTCTGGCAGCGTCTGCAGCTCCGGCGACGAGCTCGACTTGTTCAGTCCGTGACCCTGGGACTGAGAGTGGCTCTGAAAAGGAAGCTCGGGGCCCTGGCTGCCCGGGGAGGAGGGGCCGACGCTGGGCTGGTCGATGGGAATCGCTCCTTCGCTCACCTCCTCCAGAGTGGATTTCTCATCATCCTGACTGGAGGTGGAGGAGGACTGAAAGTCAGGCAGAAGGGACAGACAGCATTATTCCTTCAGCATATTCTAGCAGATTAACTCGTAAAATTGTAAAAAAATAAAAATAAATAAATAAATAAAATAAAATAAAAAAACAAGATTTTATTACTTACAGAAAGTAATAAAGAATATATCCAATTTAGTTCCAAGAGGAATCAAGTTGATTTATGGCATAATAACCAAACCAGATGATCCCAGCATGCATCAGGGTGCAACAAAAATATTATTTATAATCTACCAAACATGTTTTTTTTCTGTCCCAAATTATAAAAAGACCCCAACACATTTACAATAAAACAAATACGACAATCCTGTTTTTGTTTTTTAAAAATAATGTCTCCAACAGTGTTTTCCATCATCATTTAGTGACGTAGAATAAAAAGGTCAAGCATAAAAAAAACTTTAAATTAATCTTGGTGACAGCCTCTTGCTGAACATTTTCATAAACTCATACATTTGAGTGTGAATTTATGTTTATTTAATAAACTTAATTTATTTAAGGGATTCAATTTAAAGTTTATTGATCTTAGAGAAAGTACTACTTGCATTAATATATTACTTGAAAGTTGCCTCCAAAAAGAAAATGAATTGCAGGGTCATTTACTGCTCAGCAAAACATGTTATCCTGGCAGGCCTGCAAATAAACGCAAATGTGAATAAATCTAATAAAAAGCATTTGCTCTCACCACTTTCCTCATTCTGTCCTTTTAAAACGGCCCCCATACTCCATTAAGCATGAACACGAGTGGGTGAAAATAAACTGTTTTTGTTCTTCGCTGCAGTCATAAGCAAAACACAAAAGCAGCCCGTTTATCACATCGAACCCTCGAGAAACAAATTCCTGCAGGAACCATCGGTTCTTGTCAGAATCGGCTTCCTTGGGTTCGTTTCGGCCACAGCCGGTTCGACTCACCCTGCTGAGCGGTCCGGGTAGCGGCGCCTTGTCAGACATGAATATGGGCTCGGAGGGAATCGGCTCAAACTCTTCACCCTCCACCCACTCGAGGGGAGCGTTCTCTGCCGCGACCCCTGAACCCTCCTCCGGAACCACCACGGAGTCTGCAGCAGGACACATCGGTCGTTACAGACGGGAGAGACGCGTCAAACAGTTCACTCCGAGCTACATCCAGGTTAGTCACACAGACACGTACTGCTGTAAGAGTGAAGGAGTAAATATTTCAGCAGCTGTCAGTAGTTATTATTGACACAGTCTCTCTGAAGATTTTAGAGGCAAATTGTTCATTCTGACATGGAAACGGAATCAAACACATTTGAACATCAATCAGCAGGCTCAGGCCCGTGGAGGTGGTCACAACCTACAGAGAATCACACACAGAAGTGCTGAGGAGCTCAGATCAGTTCGGCAGGTTGTTTCTATTCATCACACGCTCGCCTACTCCATTATCATTCAGATTCATGCAACTTTGGCCGCTTCCCTGCTTCACTGGCTTCCCAGTAGAGCAAAGAAGTGCCTAGTGAGATCTGGGCTTTCCTGTTAACAGAAGTTGCCTGGGGGTATATTTCAGAAATTTGAGAGTTAGGCATTGGGAAGGAAAGAGAAGAGAGAAAAAAAAGAATCAAAGGAGGGGTCAAAAACTACACTAATTCCACTTTTCCTCTGCTACTGATTGACTGATCCAGGAGGAGGCACGACTTGGTCATCGGTCACAGATGACCTTCCCTCCGGGGTTAGGAAGAGACGTTCATGGAAAGCAGGGACGGTGAGGTTCCCAACTTGTACAAAGTTTGAGCGTAAAACAGCCGGTCGTAAGACACAACAGAGTTTTACTTCATGTCTGCAGGTTAGAAAACTAACAAGACGAATTAAAGGAACTTTGTACTTTCACTTGGAGTGAAAAGTACAAAGTTATAGTTTAGTGATTTCATAATTGTTCCTAATGAAAATTGTGAAGATCTGAGCTCCATTATTTACAAGATCCTGTCAGGATTTCACCAGTTTGGAAAGCTAAAGATGCCGATGTTTTCAGAGGAGACTTCAGGGGAAAGTGTTGCCTTCTACCACAAAGCCTTAGGGCTAAGAAAAATTAAAAAATTGCAAATAGTCATATTGTTATGAGAATAAAAATCAAAATAACACAAAACAGTCAACATTACAAGTTGTAAGATTACCAGAATCGTCGCAGTGATGTGAAAATAAAGTCATAATAGCAGCAGCAGGCCGTTTCCTGCTCCTGATTATAAGCTGATGCCGACGTGTTTTCCACAACTTTATTCTGGTAACATTACAGATGTATTCACAAAATAATACGACTTCATTTTCATACTATTAAGACTTTCATTTCGTATCACTTTATTCTCGTAATCTTTACTCTGTAAGTGGAAAAAAAGAAAACGTTGCAAGATATTCATTACCCATTCCCCTTACTGTTTTAAAAGTTAATGTGTTTCCTAAATGGATTCGGATGTTACACATTTTTGTCTCCTCTGTTCAATATTTCAGTTCAAATTTTCCAGAGTGACTCAAAAGTGTCTCTGTGTTGTGTCTGAAAGAACCACCGTTTTGTACAAGTGAGGAGAAATATACCACCGCAGGGGTTTTCTGGAAAGCAGGGGGGGAGGAAGAGGAGTGGGGTCACACATGATGACGGTACCTGCCCAGGAAATGCTCCTGTGCAACCTGCCAGGAGCCGGAGGTCCTGGGGGGCCACTGGCCAAACCCAGAGACCAGAGCGAGCCGCCCACTGCAGGCGGGACGAACGGGGGGGTTTGGGGGGTAAACGGGGGCAGATCGAGTCACAAAACACACCACAGCCAATCACAAACCAGCATTTCCACCATGATGAAGAATCCAATCAGGAAAAAGGAGGGGGGAAAAAAAGAGTGAAAAAAAAAAGATGTGATAATGGGAGTAAATAAAGAGTAAAGACAAAATAAATTCAAAAATGAAGTCCAGAATAAAAAAAAGAACAAAAATGCTGCAAAAAAACATTACAGAATTAAAAAGATTAAAAGGATTAGTCCGTTTTCTTACCAGCTGGTCATTTGGGAACCGATCCAATGAGACTAAGCAGTGATGGGTAAGTCGGTACTGAGCGCAGAGCTTTGAAGGACATAATTACTGACTGGGATGCAGACACACTTGGCATCTGTAGAAGTTAAACCTTCCCACAATTTGTCCACAGACAATACAGATTTTATTCAAAACTTCAACGGTGAGATTTTCAATCAATTCTAACCTTTTTTTTTTTTTTTAGAAAAGAAATGTTTGAGATCTACAATGACTTTGTATCTTGTTAATAGAAAAAATATGACTATTACTTTGATTCAAATATTGGCTGTTTGGTTTATTGTTAAAATTACAGGAATGGACAGAGAATATGTGTTTAGTTTTTAAAAGGAGATAAATATTGTTCTATTCCCAGACTTCTTTCAATTTGAAGATTTTGGTCTGTGTGGCAAAAAGTTTGTACACCACTGGTTTAAAGTACAGGATGTGTGTCAGAAAGGCCTAGTCAAATCCCAGAGCTAAACCCTACTGAGAAAATATGGTTTAACTCACAGCGGATTGCAAACAATGCACTATGCATTTTAAATTTTGTATTAAAGATTCTGTGCTCCATCTGTCACACATACCCAATATTTTGGCTGGTCTGACACAAAATGAACTGTTAATGTTACTAAATGTTAACAGATTAAAAACTGGATGGTAAACGGTGCTCAACAGGATTTTAGAAAATGTGAACCACGTGAAGCTAGAGCTATAACATATCTACAAGATTTTTTTTCATCCTAAATGCAAAATGTTTATATTTTTGTTCAGTTCTGGGTTAATTACGGCTCTCACTATGTTGTTCTTGCAGCTCAAAAATGGTCTTTTATGAGTCTGTATACTCCAATTAGCGATTAATTGATTAGTAAATTACCTTACAATTATTTCAATGATCGTTCAGTTATGATTATTCCAATTAATTTCTTCAGCCCTGCTCACAATTGTTTTATTCTGTCACTGTTTATCGTTCCTACTGGAAACCCAAACAAATTATTTAACAGCTGGAGCATCTTCATCAGACGAGGCCATGCTAGTCACTTCAGCGAGACACATTGTGACGTTTTAATATTATGAGATTTCGTTACAACCCCAAACATGTCCGCCAAGACTCCTTATCCTGAAACTCACCGGTGCTGGAGCGCTGAAACAGGTTGGCCTTTCCTCCGGCGCTGCTGTGTGTTTGAGTGAGCAGTTCGGAGGCGGACGTTGGCGCTGGGGCGGCCGTGCTGGCTGGAGCGCTGGCTGTCTGAGTAGGAGGCTCCTTCACTCCCTCCATCGCCATCAGGACGGTGGAGAGCTCCTGCAGCGGCAAGTTGCCCAGCTCAGAGGAGAAGGGGCTGGGTGGGTTCTCCAGACACATCAGCCAGCTGGTGTTACCTGAGGTGATGGCGCGCCAGGGAGACACAACTGTGCTGTTGAATCAGGTTGTAATAGTGGATTTAAAAAAAACAAAAAAAAACAGGAAGGGCTTAGCCCCGGGATGATGTACCTGAGGGTCTCCGTATGAAGATCTCTGCCCAGCCTTGAGTGAGCATTGGAACAAACTCGGCGAGGCTGGGGTTGTCTTTGAGCGGAGGGGGGGCAGACAGAGTGGCAGCTGTGGAGGAGGGAGGACCGACGCCGTCCAGGCTGGGGCCAGAGGAAGGAGACAGAGGAGAGGCCAACTCTCCCTCAGAGGGGGAAACCAGAGGACTGAGACTCGGAATAGGACCGGCACGCAGAGCGTGGCCACCTGCAGAACGAGGGGAGTCTCTTTAATCACAAAGACAGACGTCCTTCAGACTGAACTGCAGACAAAAAGATGCTCGGATGAGACATTTACGCCGAAAAGAGGAAGAAAAAGAACGCAGACCAGCAATTTAGAGAATAAGAATAAAAACAACACAGAGAAAGTCAGGAAACAACCACATGGACAGAGTGACACGTCCAGGAGGAAATGAAAGCTACCTGATTTCAGGAGCTCTACAGCTGGCGATCGTCTGCAAAACCGAGCAAGTCTCACCTGACCTGGAGCGGACTCGTGTCCGAGTTGTTCTGCTCTGCTGCTGACTGGACTGCGACTCCAGTTTGGCCGGAGCCTCTTTAGTCATTCGGGTGTGAAGAGACGGATCTGACCTGCAAACGCAACGGAGCAAAGGAAGTTCAGAGATCCTCGCAGATCGAGCGAAGTAGTAGAAGAAAGAAAAAATGAAAAAAAATCTTTGCCTTTAGGAAATTCAGACTGTTTATAAAACTGTCTGTAAATGGAATAAATGTGTTTTTTCTTAAAGACAAACAGCTAAGAGGAAATTTTGCTACTTGATAAGAAGTACATGCAAGGTTGTCAGATAGGTGAAAAAAACAACAAAGCTAGCAGCACCTGGTCATTTCTCCTCCGCCGCCTCCCAGACGCTCTGACATATCCATTCCCAGCAACGCTTGCGTTCTGACACCGCCGCTCGTTGTGATGGTGACAAGCTTGTTGCCCACCAACCAGGTCATGCTGCGACCTCCGGCTAACAGAAACTCAGCGATCGGAGACCTGAGGCGACAGCAGGTCTTTGTTTTACTCCACAAATACAACAATCCAGCAGAAATACTGAAACTGCGAGAGAAATCAACCGGTGGCCAAAATCTTGACCATTTCCAGCCCGTTTGGTCCCGACTGGTGACGAGCCATTTAAACATCTGGTTTAGAGAGAGACGCATCCAAACACAATGACAAACAGGCCTCCACAAACCTCTTTGGCAGAGCAGAGAAGTTTGAGAATACGTATCGCGCCATCATGTCCAGACACGTCTCCGTGAGCTCCAGGTGGACGGTCTTGAGTCCCTCATCGGCCTGAGTCACTGCATTTTCATCAGCAGAGCCCAGACTGCAGGTCGTGGTAGAAGTGTGCATCCTAAAAGATTTGGGGGGAGGGGGGGACAAATGAGAAATTGCTAAACAGCAGGGGAGCAAGAGAAAGGCATGCACCGTCAGTGAACGTAGGCGTGCATGCGCCGAGACAACAGGAATTAAATGGGAATTAAAAAAAAAACGCAGAGGCAACACACCGGTAATCACGTTTCTACCTATACCACATGCAAAACGAGCGTTTATATGCACGCTTAGACATGCATACAAATTGATAAGCGCACAAAACACAGACAAAGGCTGCAGCTTGGTCTGAATGAGCGCCGAGGATATTTTTTGTTCGGTTAGTTTTATGCAGGCAGCTCTGCTGAAGGGACTAATTTAATGATATATTTTTGACTCAAATCAGACAGAAAGGAACAGCAAAGAGTGAGTCAAATCTCCATCTGTGTCCAGTCCAATTTAGACAGTCTGTGGTCGTAACGACCGTTTCAGAGCCACACTTCAGGTGGACCGAGACGCCTCTGTTGTTGACAGGAGGAGGGATTATTCAAGACTGTTTCAAATCCAAATCACTAAGACAGAAAAACCTAAAAAAGAAATAAAGCTACAAATAATAGATGGGCAGAAACAACTGAATATTAACTGAATGCATCAAAGTGAACTAATTTAGTTTTACTTCTGCCTCTTGATGCACTAATTTGCTTGTTTATTATTGCTTTCTCTCTCCAGACAATAAGGTCTGCGAACAAAAGTAGGAAACTTAATTAAAATGGCTTCATGTCACAAATATTATCCTTTTAGAAGGAGAAATATAAAACTCTCATTCAGACCAAGCCCTGGAATGTGAATTAAATCATATTTACAATATTTTCCTTCTCTTACCTTTATTTCTTCTCCTTTAATTTTTTATTTTTTTGGATGTGCAGTGGGCACAAACTCTATAAAAACACAACCACTTAACACTCCAAATTTATAGCCGTCAAAGTTAAATATTTCTATGCTTTTAAAGTAAATGATCAATGGAAATAAATAAAACTGATAAGTGTTAAATATGGTCATGTTGGAGTTGGTGCCCACATGGACACAGGTTTAACAAAATGAAACAAACTTACATTTCAGAAAGGAAAACAATACACATATATTTGCAGCCTTTCAACAGATAAAAGCAGGTGAAGAAGATCGACACTGCAGTTTTCTAATTAAACAGTCCGTCAACCAAAAGTTACGCATGTTGCCGTTTTGTTGCATAATGTGTCTGCTATTACTGGTTCTGTTTATAAAACAGAATTTTTGGGGGGAATTTTATGTGATGGACCAACATAACGCATCACATAACTGTGAAATACATGACGCCGCCCCTTTAAGGATTTCCAGATTTAGCAAAGAAAATATATCTGTGATAGAGATAATGTGTTTTCTCTTATTCGTGTCGGCCCATCATGTAAAATCCCACAGCATCATGTAGATATTTCTGGTTATGAGGTGAAACAGCTCAAGAGGTGCGAAAACGTTTTCCAAGGCTCTGTAGCAGCACTGTAACCACATTAAGCTGCAGCGTTCGATCTCCTTTTACTCAGACACGAGCAGAAATGAGGCACACAAGTGATGCAGATACAATCTGTGAGTGTGCGCAGGGATTGAGAACGTTTTAGTCAGAGTTTCACCTCAGCCCAAGCTACTCCCCATCATCCCAGCCTAATAGATTGCCATGGTCATAGTGAAGCCAAATGAAACCAAAAACATGTCAAGCAGGCAAAGAAAGCTGTTGTGCCCATCACTGGCAGAGGAAGCAGAAGTGCCCGCCCCGCCCTGAGCGAAAGAGACCAAAGCTGTGGGTCATTGTTGCTGTCAAAGGGAAATAAAGGCGGCGCCATTTTGAACGCACGTGCTCGGCACCAGTCCCTCTTGGCATTCATTTGATACTAAAGCCAATCGAAACCAGTCAGCAATTCACCCAGCAACGAAAAAAGTAAAGCTGAATCAAAAAGTGCAAACAAATCATAAAATCATTAAAATAAAAACAAACAAAAAAAATTGTGTTAGAGCAAAAAATAAAAACAAAAACATCAAAGTGGATAATGATGTTTTCCAATGGCTTCAACAAACACGGCATGCAAAAGCAAATCATAGGAACAAAATCCAAAACAGCACATGTGCAGAGACAGCCGAAAACAAATCAAAGAGGCCAACACACACCTTCCTCCAGCATGCACCACCCATTCTAGGAGTCCCGCTTACAACAACCCCCTACGACTCCTCGACGGACCCATCTGACCCCCCATCAGCCATCCCATGGAGGAAGCAACAAGTGTTTAAGCTGCTACTGTTGGTTTTGTTTTGGTTTTTTTGTTGTTTTTGCTTCGTTACCAAGGAGATTCTTTTCTAACCTGCGAACCGCGTGTTCGGAGACGCTGATGCTGCGGGAGCGGAAAGCCTCCATGGCCGAAAGGTCCCTCAGCTCTTTAACTGGAGAGCTGCTGCTATTGGCTACAGATGCTGCCGGCTTTGCCACTTTTCCAGCCCGCAGGCT
Organism: Poecilia formosa; assembly: GCF_000485575.1. Taxonomy (NCBI): domain Eukaryota; kingdom Metazoa; phylum Chordata; class Actinopteri; order Cyprinodontiformes; family Poeciliidae; genus Poecilia; species Poecilia formosa. The sequence continues at coordinate 579,727 of NW_006800195.1, read as the reverse complement.
GGGGGCCGAGGTCGGCATTACGTTGGGCGGTAAAGGGGTGGGTTGTCGTGACGATGGAAGTGGTTTGGGAGCAATAGTGGAAGGAGTGGTTTTTCAAAAGTACACCAGGAGACAGCAGGAATCATCACCCGAGCACCGCAGCGACACGAGCAGTTGACGGGGGAGGGGGCGAACGCCACGCAGGGTGAGGGGAGGAGGGCGGGGCACAGAGCACAGACATCAGAGGAGGGGCGGGGCCAGGAGCAATGTGGGAGGGGAGGATCCAGGATGACACAACCACCCCCAAAACCACAACCACAACGCAGCACCCAATCGCAGGAGGCAGCAGAGGAGGAGGAGGAGGGGTCAAATAAAGAAACAAAAAACAAACATAAGGTGAAAATTAACAGCAGTGAACAACATGAGTCAGATAACAGGAGAAAGAAAAGAGGATTTCAGAAAGGGTAAAACCAAAAAATAAAAAACACACCAGCTACAAAGCAGAGGATCAAACAGCCTCTGCTACTCAGAAACCAAAAAACACACAGGAAGTATTCAGGAGAGCAACAAAATGCACATTTCAGCAGGTTCAAAGTGACGGAAACGACTAATGTGACAGAATTATAGAAGTAGGGGTGGGTCATATGGAGGACCAAAATGCCACAATCCATAAATACATAAATAAGTTGCTAAATAAATGCTGAAGTATGTTAAAATATTCACATTTTAACACATAACACATTTCTGATAACACAGAAATGTGTTCTGTTTTATCAGAAAATATTTGTGTTCTGATAAAACACAAATAAATGTTTAAATGTTATAGATGTTATTTATGTTCTGCGTTTAAAACACTAATAATATCTAATAATTAAAATAAAATGATTTAAATTTAATCAAAATGCTCAAGTTTAAGTGTTTATCTGTACTCTACCTGTCAAAGTCAGGGGGCGGGGCAAAGCCTGCTAAAGGCCATTGGTCTGTCATTTCATGAACTAAAGTACAAAAATATTTTTACTACAAAAACACATGATTTTAACACACAAACTGTTTTTTTTAATATTCCGTATTTAATAAATTGACAATAGTCTAAATATCTGGATTTGTTCTAAATAATTATCTCCATTTTCTTAAATTATCACATCCATAAGACTGAAGTAAACACGCGTTTACTGGATTGTGGCAGGATTGGGCCATGACAGGACTAAAGCACAAGCTTTGCAAAATAGTAAGCAAACATCCGAAATTGAACAAAATCAAACCACTGGACTAAAGTTGTGGATTGGAGAAAAGCAGGTCAAATATTAAAGAATACGAGAAAAGCTTTGGATTAAAAAAATAAAATAAAAATCTTGAAAATAAACCAACATAGAATGAATGAACGTAATGACCTGCTGAGCACCAATCCTGCAGCAGACATTAAAAGCACAAGGATGATGATGCCATGTGTGAGCTACTGGAGATAATATTGATTATTGGTGTAATATTAGTAGAGGAACCACAAAGAGAACCTAGCAGAGGTTCTCAATCCAGTTGCATTTGTCATATTTTGTCATTTTGCAACCACAGACATTTTATATCAAACACCAAACGTCCAAACTGCAGCCAGAGGCCCTCGACAAAAATGGTAAATAAATTACCACCAATTCAGTTTGATACCAAGGACCACAGACATCCAGTGGCTTTTACACCAAATCAGTATGTTTTGATCTAAAAAAACAAAAACAAATCAAAGACCGGACATCGGGTTGCACTGAATTTTATCTAGTGGTATCAGATTAAAATGAACACCACACTTTCAAGGTTTTTATCTGCGATGAAAACAATGCATGCGTTCGCTTCCACTTCACCAATATGCACCACTTTTGTGTTAGTCTGTCACATTAACAAAACAGGAGTTTGTGGTTCCAAATTGACAAACTGCAACGCTACAAATACCCCTTGAAACTGGATATCAGTCCAATATTAGTGAAAACACCACATTCGTTAAGCATTTTGGAGGATGGAAGAGGCGTTTTTGTTTGGCATTTTCCATGAGGTTCTTTAGTTCTTTATGTTCAAAACCAAACTAATCTCTTGAAAAAAAAAACATATATATATATATATATATGTATATTCCAATAGAACAATATTTGCCAATTAGCTCCAGTTACTTTCAGGCAAGAAAAATCAACAGCCGTGTAGTGAATATGTTGTTTTTTTTTAAATGCTGTTCAGGTGGGAGCAAAACTAACAGCCAATGGTGTTTTCTGAGTTTTCTAGTGACATGAAGATCCAGTCCATAAAACAGTATATCTAATATAACTTTTCTGCTTTTATTTTACAATATAGTTCTAAAATTACAGCTCTTAATGTTTTGAGTCATTCAATTTCAGCTGGACAGACTTCATCCAAAACAATATCCATGTTTGTACTGTTTGTTTCTTTTAGTTGCTTCAACTGCAAAACGGAAAAGAAACAACTTACTCAAAGAACGGCTGCTTACAACTCAGAGTTCCCATCATGGACACAGAATGCGTTTCTCATCATAAACACCAGTGAAATGATAGAGAAAGAGGAAAAAATTTTAGCTCTTCTCTTATCTCATCCTGGTGTTTGTATGATTGTAAAGTAGGGAGTGAGAAACAAAATACAAAAAAAAAAAAAAAAGCCCAGCCGAGTTATACGACGCTAGCAGCTAAAAAAAAAAAAAAAATTAAATGCTACAACATCACACAAGTGACGTTAAAACAGCATCCACTGTGAATCGCTTGGCATGACAAATTGTGACAGAATCGATTTTAAAAACGCAAACAGAAGATGTAGAAGGAATAATGATCACCATGGCAACCTGAGAGGAGTCACAGCGGTTAAACACATCAGCGTATTTACCCCCGTCCCTCCTGACGTCGGCCACATTGGGCTGTGTGCGGTGCTGCCGGCTGCTACGTCAGCAGAGCGCGGAAACGTGCTTTACCTTCTGGGTCTCTCGTTGAGGCTGGTGCTCCGCGCGCGGAAGGGGCTTTGCTCGTGTCCGTCGTCAAACGGAAGCAAGGCGTTGGAGCGCAAGCCCTGCAGAGAAACGTTCGCAGGGGTCACTCTGAAATGCGCCGACACGAGTCAGTCCAGAGGCAAAAACATTGAGAACAGAGTTTCAAACCACTCTCTGGGTTTAAATGCCAGGACAATGTGATGTAAACGCGCAAGACAAATTATTCTGAGGATTTTTCCACCTTAAACGTGGCACATGTCCCACAGAAATCCAAAAAATAATAAAAAATAGAGTTTATACCCAGCCTGAGCCCGATACAACCTGACTAATTAACTTTAATTAGTAAAACAGACATATTTTAATTAAGAGTTTACTGCTTTCGTTTTTGATCTTCTGTTCAACATCTTCCCGACCCTCAAGCAAATAACTTTGACCCGACCTGGCCCAATCCGATCACCTAGATTGTTTCCGATCGAAATATGAGCATTATTCATATTTTCCCACAGAAATTTGAAGGTAATAAAACCATTAAAAAATTTTCACCTTGGTGATGTACTGAACAAAGTCCTTGCGGAAGGGGAGTCTGCAGCGTATGAACCACATGGCGATCACATGATGGGCCAGGGATACGATGTATTGATTGAATCTGATGGGGGCGAACAGAAATAAATCAGAGAGCCTGTGCAGCTGACAGAATGCAGGTTAACATGCGACGGGACTAACTTGGACGGATTAGTGTAGGGCAGCGAGATGGCGAACACGCTGACGTACTGCTCGGCTACAAAGTTGGCGTACAGATGGGGTAAGCGCACCAGAGCTGCAAGACACAGAGGACACCAAACATTACACACGTACAGCCTCAGATTATATCTAAACAGATCAGCTTCGGGAACTCACTGGAGAGAAACTCAAGCATGGGAGACGCCATGGCAACGGTGGCAGAGATGTGGGTGAGTTTGACTATCAGAGCCGGGAGAAGCTTGATCATGATGTCGGGCATCTCCACTGTGCACATCGTCAGAGCCACCACACACTGCTTGGCACAGCGATAGATGAGGCCGGTCTCCAGACACTGAACCAACTCTCTCTGCAGGAGGAGAAGGAAATTAAAGCCGGGAAGGTTGCGTGTTAATCTGAAATCTAAAAATGATTAAATTCCAAACCTAATAATGTCTACCTGTCTGGATTGGTCCAGGTAGCTATGGTAAGAGGTTATCGCTGTGAGAACGGGAACCACAGCCAGCTGGACATCTGTGCGGGAAAAACCCTCAGGCATCTTTTTCAAACGCTCCGAGATCTGACGATCTGTCACCTTTAAGACAGAAACGACGCGGCTCAACACCGACTACTGGTTTGGGAACTCATTAATGTGTGTGTGTGTGTGTGTGTGTGTGTGTGTGTCCATGGGTGAATGTGGCTGTGGAGTAAAGTGGTTTTGAGTGGTTGTTACAACTGGAAAGGCGTCATAAGTTCAGTTCATTTCCATTTATTACTTATGCAGTTTTGGTCATTTCACATTCAGCTTTTCTGGTAACAAAAAAGAGCAGCCAGCCGTCCATTAGNGTGTGTGTGTGTGTGTGTGTGTGTGTGTGTGTGTACGTGAACGTGTGCTACCATGGCGCAGAGCGTGGAACAGAGCTGGTCCAAGCTGCACGTCGAGGTGAGCAGCAGCACTTTGTACTGCAGCATCCAAGGCAGTTTGTCCAGAACAAGTTTCAGCACCTTCCAGTCCGTCTCCTGGGAAACGAATAAATGAAACCAAATTAAAGTCTTGTGTGCGCTGACCTGTTTGGAGCAGAAAACCAAATATATTTACTCATGCGATTCTGAGTTATTATGAGTAATGAGTCAGTCACCAACTCAAAATCCCAAAATATTAGGGGGTAAAACGAAGTGGAAAAATATGGGATAAAACAAACCGTTTCAATATAATTCCGTGTTAAAATCAATGTATTTCTGAAGAATTATTACATTTTATCCGTTTTTAAAACAGACCTTGGAACATGATAAAAACTCTAAACTTTAAGTCTGATCTAGTTTATGTCTAGAAATGTGTCTAAAACCCCTGTGATTACTAATTGCTTCACAGTAAATCCTTCCTGTCCTCATAATCTCATAAAACACGCAGGCGGCTTCACTGTGTCGCGTTATTTGTGTACCATCTTGAGGCACTGCAGCAGGACGCTGAAGGCAGGCGCGTAGGGAAGGCAGGTTGAGCGGATGGAGGCTGCTGAAGCAGGAGGAGCCGCCGCGGCCGGAGCAGGACCGCCAGCAGGGGGCGATATAGAACCTGACGGCTTCTTATCACAAACCCGCTTCTCTGGCTCCCTGAAAAACCAAACGGCTTCGTCACATTCAGGCGCTTCGAGCGAGATGAGCTTCTTTTGTGCGCGTTTCCGTTTTTTACCCGGCGTCACAGTAGCAGTAAGGGCTGAACCTCATCGCTCCGTCCTTGTTGGGCACCCCGACGCGGTGCAGAGAGTCGGCACGCATCATCAGGAAGAAGTCAAACACCTGAACAAACAAGTTGAAAAGAAAAAAAAGAAATAATGCAGGGCGGAGCTGAGCAGAGATGAAATGTGAACAGAAAATTGATTGGTTTTTACCTGCAGCCGAACAGCAGAAGCGACAGCTGAGCAGTACTTGTTCTTGTAGTGGAGCTGCAGGTGGCTGATGAGCAGCTCATAAACACGACTGGCGTGGCTGGCTGGCAGGCTGTAAAGTTTGCTCTGTTGCAGGACAGAATAAGAGTTCTTCATGATCCAACTCCACACCAATAACAGATTTCTGTAGAAACGGACGCATCGCTGCCAGAGACGTACCTGCAGGATCTCCAGCAGCCCCAGCACTGCGGTCTTGACATCCTCCATGGGAGAGTCAGCTGTGGGGTCAGAAGCCTCCAGGGATCCGGAGCAAACCAGAGAGCGACTGGCCACCTGTACGGAGAGCTAGACTTCAACCTGACTGAACTGGAAGCGACTAAACGCCTCCAAGGTCTCGTCTTCGCCTGCGTTTACCCGTTCGATGATGTCCAGGAGGCTGGTGAAGTGATGTGTGTTGCAGCCCTCGGCGAGGTCCACCAGCAGCTGGGTGGCCTGCTTTCTGACCGCCAGGTCCCGGTCTTCAGCGATCCCACTGAGCTGAGGGATCACCACCTTCTCAATGAGCTCGTCCTGGAGAAGAAGTAACAAAATGAAAAAAAAAAAAGAGCAGGGGCTTTTAGATAAATCTTTACTTTATATCAAATTATTCAGGGCTGAAACGATTAATCGGTTATTGAAATAATCGATAATAGTCAACACATTTAGTAATCGATTGTTACTGAAGTGTTCAGACTAAGAAAAAAGCTATTTGCTGAAAAAAAAAAACATTCAGAGCGGTAATTAAGCCCTAAGCGTATAAAACATACACACATTTTGCATTTAAGATAAAAACACTGTTATCTGTAAATATACTTTAGCAGAGTTTCAGCTTCAACCGGTTCAGATTTACTAAAGAAATGCTGAGTTGTTCTATTTTAGACAGTAAAATAGACATTTTATTGCCTAAAGTTAGAAAAGGAATTGAATTATTTATTAATTTGCACCATTTGCTATTTTTCTAAAATTGTATAAAAAAGGCTTGTGAGGATATTATTTTTTTAATCTGCTGTCAGAATAATTGATGACTAAAACAATCATGAGTTGCAGCCCGAAAGTTAACATAAGCAATCAAACTTATCAAAACTTACTTAGTTCAGTTTCTAACTTTTAAATAGCTTTGAAGTGGAAACCAGCCCACACTGGAAAGTCTTTCATCTGATGAGTGCACTGAATTTACAGAAAGATGCAGATGAGTGTTCAAACCTCGTAGAGCTGGCGATTAGTACTCAGAACGAACGACAGGATGTGAAGAACCTTGATCCTGATCCCACTGCGCGTCTCGTTCCTTCCAGAGTGGCAAAGAGAGGACTCATCAGGAGTCTGATCAAAGCCGAAACGGGTGAACCGATTCCCGACAGAGCGCGTCCTACCTGAAGAATTTCTCCATCAGGCAGTGGAGGCTCTGGATCCAGCTGTCCTTCGCAGGCTGAATGGACTGCGCTCTGTACGAGACGAGGGTCAGCACCGAGGCGTCCTGTCGCACACGGAGATCAAAAATGAGAACGGAAGGCGACCCGGAGGAGAGGCCAGAAACGCAGGGCAGCACACGGAGTACGAACGGGTCTCTTGTCTGCACATTTCTCCACCAGACTGAAGAACTTCTCTGTGGAGCCGTGGTAGCCGTTCTGCTCATACAGCTCTTCCACTGTGGTCAGAAGCTCGTAAACGATGGCCTTCAGCTCGGCGCTGCCTATCATCTGACAACGCACACAACAACAAAAACGAGCTCAGTCTCTACAGACCTGTTCCATTTCCCACCTCCTCTCCGTGCGCATTGTGTTTGCGTGAACCTGAATCTGCTGCAGCAGCCGCTCTATGATGCCCAGCAGGATGTCCCAGGTGACCACCTGCAGCTCTTTGCCGTACTTCTTAATCAGCCTGGTGATGGAGAGGACGATCTCGTACGACACCACCTCGTTGGCACATGACATGGCCTGAAAGCAGAAGTCAGGCGGCCACAGTTATTACTCAGCAGGTCCGTCTGACTCGTCTGTATGCTTTGATTTAAATAAACCCTAAATGCAAGAGCTATAGGTGAGATAGCCTAGGAGTGAAGCAACGATGCCTCTCTCTCCATCATCCGTTGCTGCATGCTGTCTGGCAGCTGGCTGAAAGTAGAGTACTACATCTTGCTCTTAAGTATTTAACCTGTTTCAATATATTTCTGATGATTCAAAATGAATCAAGTTATTACTTGGAACAAAAGAAGCACCATGTATTATTCTTGTTTTGAAACTATAGTCTGTTTTAAGCAGACAATCGCAGTCTAGGCAGGACACCCTGACTATTAACAAGCCAATAACATTGTTATACTTGTGCTTATCTGAAAAGAGCAGAATGGCAGAAATTATAATATTTGGAGCAATAACCACCAGGAAGGCAAAAAAATTAATGATTTATTAGATTGAAATTAGTTCCAGTCTAATATCTTCTTTCAGTGTTGCAGTTTGGCCGCCATCCAGCAGAGGGCGCCACTGGTCATCCTGAAGAACTGTAGTCAGTTGATAAAGGAAAAAAATGGCAGCCATACCAAAACGGAAAAGAGAAACGGTCCAAACAGGGTGCGGTGTGGGATGCAAAATGCACTTTATGCGGCTCTGTTGTGAAATATAAACACTCGACAAGCTCCTTGAGTTTCATCTGAGTAGCGCCGCTCACTGCAGGCTTACAATTAAACAGAAAGCGGTACATAAACAAGCACCTTCTGCTTCGGTCTACCGTAACGCTGAATGAGACAGGAAGTCTTTCCACCTCCCACTGTGAACATCGCTAATAAACTAAGTAGATTATTTGGGGTTCTATCTTTATGTTTCTGTGAAAAGTTTGACATTTTGGTGCCAAAAACCGTCCGGCTGCTGGCCTGTTTCAGTCGAAGGATGTAGAGAGCGCCTCTCTACTTCCAATGGCTTAAACGCCGTGGCTGCTACATGCAGAACTGGGGAACTAGTGGGGCCCACTGGTAAAACAAAGACACACAGCCAAGGAGAGTCATCCTGCACATTCATGTTTGGAGGAAAATTCATGTTTGGAACATCCATGTGAAGTCTGATTAGGAAGATTCGTATGTACATACTGACACAACTCAGGCTGTAAATGTGTGCGAGTAGATTAACATGAATGCACTGATTACCTTGTAGAAAGATGGCAGCACTAGTGTCGGTGTGTTTTTTAGAGCAGGGAGTCTGTGGGCGCCCCACAGAGCCATTCCCACAAAGAACACGGCTCCTCTCAGCAGTGGAGCGTCCTCCATGTACACCCTGGTGGAGAATCCACTTTAAACACCAGAATATTTATTTAAAAAAAAAAAAGCATTAGTGGAAAGAAAAGAAAAAAGATGACAAGACGATACCTCTCTTCCATGATGCGGCACATGGTGTAAATAGCGCTGTGGCCCAGATGCGTCCCCAGGACTTTCCTCATCAGCTGGAGACACACAGCAGCAAGAAGGAAAATAAAAATAAAAAATAAAAATACATGAGAACCAGACGTATGAGCATTTCTAAAATCAAAACAAATATTTATCTGCAGCGGTTCCCTTCGCCACCTTCCAGCAGGATTCGCAGAACTCCTTCACGTTAACCGTACGGCAGAGCGTTATAATGAAGACGGTGAGGGACTCAGAGGGCAGGCAGTTGTAGCACACAACGGCATCCAAGACCTGGAGTGCCACCTGGACGCAACAAAACACAACCAAAACTATGATTAGCATCGCTAACATGCAACGTAACTACACAAAAATATTATAATCGAGTCCCACCACTGGTTATGACTACTAGCTTTATAATTTATTTTTGAAAGTTTAGTTGTAAAAGGGAAGATTGATCAAGAAGATACCTGAGAAAATTTTATGTTTTAAGGCAACTGGTTGTTCTTGAGGAGCACTAATACATTTGTAAACTCTGGTTAGGTTGCCAGAGGATCAGTCCCTATTAAACTTACTGTTGCTATTAATTATAATTAAGCTTATTTCTATTACTAAATTACTAGCTATTAATTAGTTTTAAAAAACGTCAGAAATTAAAGTGAAATGGGTTAAACAGTTGATCAGGATGTAGTTTTTCTTTGTTTTTATTTAAAACCACATCTTCTCCTGACATCACAAAGTCTTATAATGAAATCTGGATATTAGACATCAATAATCTTTATCCAATATGGATTATCTTGAAGGGTATTTTACGCCAGACAGCAGAAAAGTCTTAAGGACACAAATCAATATTTCAATAAGTTATTTTTTTAAGAAGTGCACCATAGAGACAACACCAACCTCTATGTCAGTGGATGATGTTGTTCTGTTGCACAGAAGACAGATTTTCCTGCAGAAAGCACAGACGGTCAATATGTGCTAAATGCCAACAAACTGTAAAAAAAAATTGCATCTATACAGAAATGGGTCTGACAGAAAGAAGTCAATAAAACCCCCAGGCGTTTCCATGTGTTACTGCAACTTACTGCACCATGCTGGAGACGTTCTGATCCAGATAGCAGCTGTTGTACTTGACCAAATTCACAAGAACATGGAGAAAGTCTGAGGTGAGACCTATGTCCATCCACAGGAGGACGAACCGCGCTGAGAGAGAGAGAAGAAAACTTTTTAATGGAAATGAGAAGTGAAGCAACTTATTATTAGGACTGGTGTGTTGAGAAGATGCAAAAGAAAAAACTGCTCGTTAAAAGAACTTATTTACTCTCTTTTTTTTTTTTACCTATGTCCTCCTCCAAGTACGTGATGTCTTTCCCATTTTCAGTCAAAGCCTTGAACACCTCCAGTCTTTCTGAAAGGTCCTCGTTGCAGGGTTGGTAGTCTCTGATCACCTTAAAAAAGTACGCCCTCAGAGGACCGAGCCACTCACCCTTAAAAAAAAAACAAACAAACAAAAAAAACAACAACACTTCGATTAGTCCATTTTGGACTCACTGGAACAAAATGACATTTTCTGGGAGTCGATATCTGACACTTTTAGAGATATTATGACATTTTGTGTGTGTGTGTAACATCAGAGTGTTGACATGTTCTTATTGTTTGAGCCTTCTGCTTTAGTTGTGTCTGAAGTCTGTGTACTTATTTCAAATTTAAATATCTGAGGAATTAAATTTTTCATTGTTTCTACTGCATTGAATCTGGAACCTGCTGTAGCATAATGAAAAAAAACACACAAATGAAACTATTTTGTTTGTCCTTCTTGGGCTTTTCACTTAATGGCAACCCACTGAACAATAATAGTGAGCACGCTTTCTTTCCCAACAATCAAGCTGTGCAGTAAAAGTGGGAGAGATTCATGAAAGTCAATAAATAAAAAAAAAACTGATTTTCTCCAGGATTTGAACCCAGTACCTTCTTGCTGCTAGGCAACAGCATCACCAATCATATGACCCTCAATGGACCGTAAAAACTTAAGGTTGACTGCCACAGGACGTCATTGGGTGTAGAAAAGTAAGATTTTCAGCTGCTTCCATTCACTGGTTTGATAAACAGTTCATTCATTCTAATGATGCAGAATAATAATTAAGTAAAGAAAAAAATGACTAAATCTACCTCTACGTTTATCTGCCAAAACTTTTTTTATTAAATATTTTTGTCACAGGATGCCATTCACTGGATTACAGGCAGACTGCACTCGTCATGAACCACTTTTAAAACCCGGGGTCCCGAATCCACATCTTCAATTTCCTTTCCAATCTCGTGTCTCTGACAAAATTTGTACTGGTTTCTTCCTCCTCCTCCTCATTAAACAAATAATCATCATATGAGCTCATCATTATCACTCCTTCTTTCCTGGATGGGCATGCTATTGTTCGTCAATGCCCAGATTTACGTTCTCTGTTCTGATGCCGTTCTTCTTTGCCACCGGGTTTAGCTGTTCTCATTCCAAGTTTGTTTGTTGTAGGATTTTGTTTTGACATATTTTGCACAAGATGAATGATGTCTACCTGTCCTTGTATGATGGCCCTGAGAAGCTGCAGGACCGCGTGTCGGGCCTCTGCCGGCTGCTCCGGGGACAGCATGTCTTCCACGGCTTTCCACACAGCCTCCACTGCATTCTGAACAACACCGAATCACAGGTTTCATGAATACAGAAGGTTCCACATGTTGTTCTTACAAAAAAAAAAAAAAAACCATAGCAGACAAACAAAAACACGTCAATCACCTCTTCGAATTTTTTGATTTTTGCCAGATCGCAGATTTGGTTCATCATCCGGATGCGGTTGCTCAGGCCACAATCAGGATGCAGTTCCTACAAAAAGCAAAAGGTGCCATGAAAAATATTCATAAGTAGATTAATTTATTTTTATTTATTAATCAAAACTTCTGTTTGTGGTTTCTAAGTAACTTCCACCTTTAAGCCCACAAAAACTAAAACATTCTGCCTTGAAATATGTAACACAATCGATATTTTTTCATCAGTTTCACTAAATTCATGGTGTAATCTGTCTGAAATTACCACAGAGAACGGCTCTTCGACAGTAGACACAAAAACATCTGCAAAATATTGGTTTGGTTGCACCGACAGAGGATTCCTACCTCACCAGAGACAACGTATTTCAAGCTGCATTTAACATGGAAACTCTCAGCTGCAAAGACAGAGACGAAGGAGGAGCGCCCGGGGACAGGACCAGAAACAAAGTCTGAACAAATGTGTACAGAAACGCAGTTTTACTCACCTTTATTATGTCGGCTGTGATTATAAACTCTGGCACCTTTGAGTCACACTGCTTCGTTTGCTGCCGTTGCGTCCCGAGCCCAAAGATCCCCTTCACTTTTTCTTTGAGCGTTTCTTTGCTTTGCTGCTTATTCATGGCGAAAGTCCTTCAAAGCTGCCTCCGATGGCAGCCTGTAAAAGAAACAAGGATATCGTAATTTAGTTTTTTTGAAAACAGATGTAGTGATAAGAGGTTGCAAATCAGCAGTTTCCTGTGTTGTACTTGAACTCCATGAACTATAAATTGTTGAGATTAACAAGACAAAATGTAAAACAGCGAGAAAACAACATATTTAGCTCTTTCTAAATGACTGAAAGAGCTAAATATGTTGAGGGGCAGAACGGGTGCAGGGTTAGTCATTTTTATCCTGCGTAGCTCCGTAAATTCATCAGCAGATGGTAAACAGGTCATTTAATGCTGCCCCGGAGTGCAGCTCGGCAGCCTGTAAATGTGTAAACCCAGGGGGCTGGTTTTAGGAGTTCACTGTCATGTGGACTTGACAGAGGGGAAGGTGGGAGGGAGCAACCAGACAACGGTTGGTCTGTTTCAGTCCAACAACAACAACAACATCATCTGTGCCAGGTGTCCTCCTGCCACAGGAAAACATGACTGCAAGGACACCATAAACAGTGCGCCATCATAAGAAACGGACAATGGCTCGGCTGAAGGCTCTGCTGTGCTTTGCCATGCCTCACACAGGCTAACATTGCTTTGGTATTGGAAGATTTATGGACCTAAACTAGATAGCGACACCTCTTGGCCCCCTTTTTTCTCTCACCTTACGGAAGCGGAGTCGCTGTCTTCTTCATTTATCCGAGGCTTCGCCCTTTGGAAACCAAACAGGCCATCCGCTGCTGCTGTGCATTCATATAACTTACTATTTGTTGCCGAAAGCTTGTTCTCAGACCTCCACTCCCCAACCGGATGACACATAAATGCTCTAACAAGCGACACTTCCTGTGAAAACACGCTTGCCGCGCTCCCTCATGGGAAGTGGAGTTCTAGGACAGTTGAAGGTGTTTTTATTTTTTCTAGTCTGGTTTTTATTGTGAGTAAAGCGTGTCTCCAAAACAAGTACGAAATTTTTATGGTTCTATAAACCACAGTGAAACTATTTATTGTAGGAAAGTCTTTGACAAGCTATATAAAATGAAGCTTTTACAGTTATTAGCCTAAGAGTTAGCTAACCGTGCTAACTGCTGAAGTTGGCTTCTTATTGACTTACGACGTCTTCTAGGTGCTTTTATGGCAAGCCATTTGTGCATTTACTCAAACACAACCTGACATTTCGTTTACAGGTAAATTGAAAGGTGATTTTGTGTGGGGCTAAATTGGGGCAATAAATTGTGTTCAAAAGAAAAAAGGAAACTGACAAAAAGATTTGAAACAGAAAAAAATATTTTGAAAAATGAAAAAAATATTTTAAACTGGAAAAAAGACATTAGAAACTGAAAAAAGATTCAAACAAAAAAAAAAGACAAGATACTGAAAAAAAAATTCTGTTTGAAATTTTCTATTTTTTAGTCTCATGTTTTATTCCGTTTGAACAAACAAGTGCAAATGTGTTCTACAATCATTTGCTGTGTTGAACCAAGGACTGAACTAAAAGTAGCAGGATCCTGTTCCTTGACGACTGACTTTAGACACCACTGCTATAGTGCAAGACAACAAAAAAGTAAAAATGTTCAAAATTTTTAGAAAATGTGCCATTCCAAATATCCAACAACAAAGATGGTGGAACTTCAGAAATTTTGAATTATACATTTGGTTTTTCCTTTGTTGGATATGAAAAGTTTATTAGCAATAATGTTTTTTTTAAATTACACTGTATTTTGGAAAATGCTGCCTTTCGTCAAAAAAATCTGTAGATTACCACTACAGTAATGTATAATCTCATATTAAACCTGTTTTATAATACTATAAATCCCCCGTGGAGCTGAGAGACTACGATCCTGAAACCAACTTCATGTACTGCCCTGTGCAATGCTTCGTAATGTCCGCTGTGGGAAGACGAGGCTGTGTTATGTAGTTCAGAGTTTGAAAATGAGTTCTCCGTACTTCATGCAAAGCAGTTCTGTTCTCACCCGGAGCAGCAGTCACGGCGCGGGCGGTGGACCCGCGGCCTCTCTGAGGTCCAAACTCAGCAGCAGACAGAGGGATGTGGACGCCGTTCCTGCACGGAAGGTGAAGGTGGAGGAGGCGACAGTATCCGAAGAGAAGCCCTCTTTGACCCCTTCATCCAGCGGTATGTTCACGTTAGGCTCACCAGAAACACTGACATTATAAATCTGACAAAACAGAAACAGGCCCTTATTTAAATACTTTGCATAAGGTTATTTGCGCATGTGTAAAGTCTAAAGTACGGAGCCCGTCTGTCTGGTGACAAGGGAGAAGAATATAATAAAAGTTGTACCTCGAGATGTTAAGTCGTGGCTACGACTTGCTTTTTTTTCCCCTCCCATGTCACCAGACGGCCTCCGTACTAAATAAGTCCTAACTTTGTTGAGCCTCTCTTCAGAGTGCCAGCCAGTGGAACCGTCTAAACTCGGTCATATCGGAGAGCGTTTCGGTCAAACTGATTTTTAAATCTTGCAACACATTCTCTTCTCTATGGATTTGCTGCAGTGGTGAACCTTTACTCTAATCTCAGATATATTGTCGTCTCTAACAGAGTTTTCTTCTAGAGTTTCCCGGTATTTAACTTTATCCTTCTCCCCATTAACTCTGTCCCACACCATTATACTGCCACTATCATGTTTCACCATGGGGGTGGTGTGTTTAGGGGGATGTGCAGTGTTAGTTTCCCGCCCGAGTTGTGGATCTGTGCAGCTCTTCCAGAGTTACCATGAACCTTTTGGCTGCTTCTCTGATTAAAGCTCTGCCCATCAGTTTTCATGCACAAGCCCTTTATTACTTATTATTTGATTTGTCATGAAATGAACAAACAACTGACATGTTTGTAACATTTAGTCTCTTATAAATGTATTCTTGTGCATCCCTTCTCTTTGTTGATGCCATATTTAGTCCCATTTTTTATGTTTTCTTTTGCCTAGATGGCTGCCAGGAACGCCTCCGGCCAATCACAGAGATTGAAGCGTCATCGCCGCCGCCGCCGCCTCGCGGTCGCAGGAGGAGACAGGTTAAGGTGGAGTATGACGAAGACGATGGCGCCTCCCGGGTAAAGGCGGAGCACTGGGAGCCTCCAGACTGGACGAAGCAGTTGGGTTTCATCCGTGAGATGAGGAGCGGTCGAGACGCCCCAGTGGACAACATGGGAGCTGAGAAATGCTACGACACACAAGCCCCCGCACATGTAGGCGTGAGCTGCGTCGCGTTTGTTTTAAAGTTTTAAAATAAACTGTGTCTGTGAAGCTGAGTACTCCGTCCCTTTTCACAGGTGAGGCGTTTCCAGGTGTTGGTGTCGCTCATGCTGTCCAGCCAGACAAAGGACCAGGTGACGGGCGCAGCGATGCAGAGGCTTCGGGCGCATGGCTGCACTGCAGAGAATATAGTCGCCACCGACGACAAGAAGCTGGGAGAGCTCATCTATCCCGTCGGCTTCTGGAGGGTAACGCCCCCCGATTTTACCAGCTTGTTTCATTTCTTCTGTTTGCTTAAAAAGCTATGAACCAAAACTGAACCTCCTTCTAATCCGCTGCAGAACAAGGTGAAGTTTCTGAAGCAGACGTCGGCCATGCTGGTGACGGAGTTCGGGGGAGATATCCCGAACAGCGTGGAGGGTCTGGTTCGCCTCCCGGGAGTCGGACCTAAGATGGCCCACCTGGCTATGGACATCGCCTGGGACCAAGTGTCTGGCATAGGTGTTTTATCACTAATGGTGGCCATTTTGAAGTAGCAATAGTTTCAGAATGTAAATATATGCAGCTATCTGTCATAAGAAATGAGTAAAGTGTTGCGTGGTTAGTGATGAACAACGTAGCGAACTCGTTCTCTAAGAGACCTCGTCTCTAACCTGACCCACGGCTGCAGGAGTGTGTGTGTGTGTGTGTGTGTGTGCATGCATGCGTGTGAGCGCGCTCCCTGAGGGGACTCGTCTTCACTGGTGGTTTGTGTTTAGGAGTGGACACGCACGTGCATCGCATCTCCAACAGGCTGGGCTGGCTCAAGAAACCAACCAAAAACCCAGAAGACACACGCAAGGCCCTGGAGGAGTGGTTGCCAAGGTAACCAAGTCATGTCCGATACAGCTTTTTAAAAAAAAATAACCTCACAGATTGTAGGCCTTTTTTTACTTAAAGATTTGCTTTTAGTTCAAGTTATTTTTGCTCTTGTTCTTTCCCTCTGCATGCCTATGGAGAGCCATGTATCCTTTCTCCATTTCTGCTTTGTCTTCCTTCCTTTCCTTCTTTGCACTCTTCCTTCGTTTCTCTTCTTCCTAATGTCCTACCTTCCTTGTGTCTCTCATTCTTTCTCCCTTTCGTTTATGTCCTTTTTTCTTTTGTCCTTCTGACTTTCCTTATTTGTATCATTGCGTCTGTCTTTTTTTCCTGCTTTCTATAATTCTCCTTCCTTTTTCCATTTTTCTTTCTTTTTCTTCCTCTCTGTCCTTGTTTATTATACAGAATTTTTTTCATATCTGGACTTAAAATAAATACAAAATATTTAGTTTATTTTAGACCTTATGTTCATCAGGTGGCTACAAAAACATTTTTCTACGAATGATTTTCAGTGTTACATCTTTAATCAGCCACTGTTTCCTTCTGCAGGTGGTTATGCTGCCCCCCGGTGGACAAACAAAAGTCTGTTTGAAACTCACCTGAATGTGTTTTGTTTTGTTTCTGTTGCAGGGAGCTGTGGAGCGAGATCAACTGGCTGCTGGTTGGTTTTGGACAGCAGGTTTGTCTTCCAGTCAGCCCGCTCTGCTCCGTGTGTCTGAACCAGTACAGCTGTCCATCCGCACACAAATGTTCTCCCGCAAAGAGACCCAAACCGGGATCACCACGCTCTCCAGGTCCATCGCGCAAATTTAAGGTCGAATCTGAACCTGAACAGGAAAGTGATGGCAGAAGTAAGTCGGCAGCAAACCAGAAGCCACCAGACTAAGAAGTGTAAAAAAAAAACACTGAGCTGCTGACTTATGATGTTGGACAGAAAAAACACAATAATTAAACACATGCAGTGATTGATAGGAATATTTTTGTACTATTTTATTTTTTCAACTCAAATAAATAAAGTGAGAACTGAAGTTTTTGTAGCGCCGTGTTTGAATCCTTTTTTTTTTGTTGTTGTTCTTAAAGTTTTATACTTTAAGTTGTAATAGAAAAACTGAAAATCAGTTTTAATTTAACTGGAAATTTCGCCGTAAACTTTTTGTATCTTCCTCATTGTTTTGGACACTATGCACTCAGAGATATAGTCATGCACAACATATTAAAATACATTACCATGCACTTTATATGTTCATGTTAAGCACCAAAATATTTTTGGGGGGAGAGGGGGGGTTGTAATTTTGCAGGTTTATGCACCAAAATTACAAATTGTCCGTGTTTGCACAGTGATAGACTTGAAATGACTGATTATTTTTTTATTTTATTTTTTTAAGTTACACACTGAAGCTTTAACATGTAAAGCAGCAGGAGACACAATAGCAAACAAAACTTTAGCTTTTCTCTTTGGGTTTTTTAATACAAGATTAGAAATTCTGCATTTTTCACTATTTTCTCAAAGCAATTATAAAAGAAAACTTCAGTGAAAATCGAGCATCACTTTTAATTTTCTACAACTTTAAGGTTTAAAGACACTCCTCTCTTGTTCGTGTGTGGGAATATGACCCAACAGGGTTGAACAAACTCAAAATAGGTCTGGGAAGTTTTTTGTTTTTTTTTACTCATTTGCAAAAATGCAAACTTCTCATCTTCCCTGCATCTGAGTCAAATCAAGGAAGGAGAGACGTTCTCAATGATATATGATGAACTCCGTGCACACACGCACGGACAATCGCACGGAAAAGCTTTTTGTTTCACGTGCATCACACCCCGCTTTCACGCAATCGCTCTTCTGGTGATCTGCAGCAGAGATACGGAGCCAGAGGACTGATGGGGAAGATTTGATTTCTCAGGTCACAGCCTGTCGGGTTTCAGCCGCACCGCTCAGGGCGACGTTTGTCCGCTCCGAGGTGGGCGTGGGGGCAACAATAAGTGTCCCCGCCTTTATATTTACAGTAGCTGCTGTCCTGCCAGCCTGCAGCGCGGCGGGGCTGCGTCTCCAGGTGTGCGCTGCGGGGGGGATAGTGGCGTGTGTTCCTGACGCCTCCCCACTCTCGCCGGGTCGCTCAGGAGGACACACACGCCCCCGCTGGCGAGGAGAATTAAGTGTTACGTGCGTGGACCGGCTTTCTAATCTCTGATCTCTTGGATTATACTGATGGACGGGACTTAACGTGTCCATGTTTCCCCTTTAGCTCTATTTTACGCACCACTTTGCGCGCTCGCGTTTGCGCCCTCAAAATGGATTAATCCCCAGATTGGTTTTTTTGAGGGGTGTGCGGGGTGGGAGGCGTTTGCCTTTTTTTTTTTTTAATTTGCACTCTTCAGGTTTTTGTGGATTATTACGGGATTCGTACGATGCCAAATAAGGACGATGAGCTTTTTGTCTCTAGAGCGAGTGGAGGCGCGTTGGATTAGGAGCCAGAAACTTCCCAAAGGTCTTGGAGTAGACCTACCTGTTTATTCCTGGGACGCACTTTGAGTTGTTTTTTTGTTTTTTTCTTTTTTCTTTTTTCTTTTTCACCTTCACACACCGGGATGGAGAACGAGCTGAGACCCAGGCTTTGCTTTCTGATCAAAGGACAGCGCGGATATGGCTTCCACCTGCACGGAGAGAAGAAGAAAGGCGGACAGTTCATCCGCACAGTGGAGCCTGGCTCCCCTGCTGACCTGGCCGGGCTCCGGCCGGGGGACCGACTGGTGGAGGTGAACGGGGAGAATGTGGAAAAAGAAAGTCATCATCAGGCGAGTGACTAACTGCACACTGCGTGACATTTTGTTACGTAAAGATGAGCCAGGAGAGGAACAATGCGCTGTGTACCTGTCGGACAACTTTTTCTTTCTTGCCCGAAGACGAGGGCGGCCCTAAATGGGTCAGTGTGAGCCTGTGGAATGGAAATCACAGCTCGTCTTTGTCGTGACACAAAAGCGTTATGTGCCTGCAGGCGCCGAGAGAGCCAAATGCCGTATTAATTATTTTAAATCAGCTCCAGGTCCGAAACATGCGCGGACTCTGCAGCAGCCTAAAATTTCACTTGACGCAAAACAGATTGACAAAATGCTGAAACTGAAAGAAGAAGAAGAAAAAAAGACAATTCAATTCAAAAAGTAAAACTCATGTATAGCGTTACTATGAATAAAATCTCCTAATTCAAATTTTCTCAGTTTATGCTTTTGAAAAAATGTTTTAGATGTTCAAATAAATTTTCAGACAAAAAAATAACCCAAAAAATACCATTGAGCCAGTTTTAAAAAACTGATTTTATTATGAAGAAACTATCCTGACCAACTTTGGTCCTATGGAGTGATGGGAACTAGTTACATTTACTTGAGTAACTTTTTAATTATGATGTACTGGATTTCTGGGGGGATTTTTGTTAAAGTTTCATAAGTTATGGAAAGAAATTGATCTGAGGGGGATAGTTCTTTTGCCTAATTTTGTTACTTTGTAATTACGTTATTTATATGAATTATTTTCATTTTGATCTTTAAAATACCAAAATTTCCACATAACATTACATATTTGGCCTGTCTGATGGGGTAATTTTTAAATAGTAAGTGGTTGATGATTTGATCAAGTACTCAGTTCTTGTAGACTTTTTACTCAAATACATTTTTACTCTTGAGTAATTTCTTGGATGTCGGGTTGTTGTTGTTTTTTACTCAAGTAAAAAATATGTAGAAGTAATGCTATTCCAAGCTGAGTGCAATTTTTGGGTCCTCTACCCACATATGGGTGAAAAAAATGCTTGTCTTCGTATTACTTTAGCGGTAATTAACCATCTACTTTGGATTAATATCCCTTCCCACAACCAGGCTTAGATTATTAGATTCAAGTGATGACTTAAATAGAACCTGACAACATGAAGTAGACTAAAAGATCTAAAAAAAAATAAAATAAAATAAAAATAAAAAAAACAGACCTTGCGTTGATATAAACAAAATCACCAACAGATGAGAAACAGACCCGGGACATAAATCAATCTGGAAAAAGTTATAAAGCCATTTGTTTGATTTTGAGGCTCCTTTGAGTCACAGTGAAAACCTCTAACCACAAAAGGAGAAAACATGTTTCTGTCGAGCGCCTTTCCGGAGGCTCGGCAGACCATCGTTTCTCCAAAAGCACATCAATAAGCACATCAACCCAGGAGGTCCCAGAAGAACCCAGGCTTCAGTTACCCTTGTTAAGGTCCATTGTCATGATTCAACATTAGGAAAAAGATATGGAAAAGAGAATCCATGGCAAAACCTCCGTTGAGCAAAGTTAAAAAACACAAAGCACCCGAATGGTTCCTGAGACCTTTAGGAAAATATTTTAAAAATCTGGGTTGGCTCTGCTGTTGTGCTTTCGTGTGTTACTGCATCAATGCAGCATGGAGGGGATCAGGCCAAGGTTCATTTCTGACCTTCGGCTCAGCTGCATTTCTGGATCTCGCTTGTCCAGTCTTCCTGTTTTTGGTAGTGTGGGCAGCTGCCAAATCCTGCTGGAAAATAAATTCGACATCTCCCTAAAGCTCATCATCTGAATGAAGCATGAAGTGCTCTAAATAATGTCCTGGTAGATGGACAGAGGACCTCAGAAAACACCAGTGGACCAGAACCAGTAAGAAGACATTTCCACAGGCATCACTGACTGTGGAAGCTTCACTCTGGACTTCAAGCAAAGCGGATTCTGGGCCTCAGTCTCCACTCTTCCTCCAGACTCTGGGACCTTGGTTTCCAAATTAAATAGAACATTTACTTTTGTTTAAGAAGACGACTCTGGACCAGTTTCGGGTCGAGTCAGGATGCGTCTGAAGCTGCCTCTGGTTCAGGAGTGGCCGTGGCAGCTGCAGTCCTTGATAAGTCTCTGTGTTGTGACTCCTTAAGCTTCATTCATACACTTCACATTGTGAATCTCCTCCAAACACCAAAATAACTTTGCAAACTGTCTGCTTGACGACTGTCAGTCTCCTCCATGACCGTGACGGGTGTGACAACGTTTCTGTGTCAATCCAGTCAATCTTTATGTTGCGTCTCTGTTTCTCCTCTCTGCAGGTGGTGAACCGCATCTGCGAGACGCCCCACCGCACCAGGCTGCTGGTGGTAGACAGAGAAACGGACGACTACCTGCGCAGACAGGGCCTGGCCTGCACAGAGGACCAGGCCGTTGAAATGGGAAACCTCTCCCCACGCCCGTCTCCCGTCCCCACGCCCTCAGCGTCACCCGTACCGAGAGAGGGCTCCCCGCTGTTTCTCAAATCCAACTTCAGATACTTCTTCCATGTTCCTGCTGGGGACTCACCCACTCAGGTGTCCTCTGAAAACAAAGAAACGAGAGCCTCGACGACGTCGAGTTCAGCGCCGGACACCGAGGTAAGCACTGGCATCGAGAACGTGGATCCTTGAAAGATGGAGGCGAAATAAAATAAATGTAAAAAAAAAAAATGTTGAAACAAATGAACATCCTGTCACATTATGTCCTGTTACAACCTCAATTTTAAATGTATTTTATTGTGATTTCATGCGACAAACCAACACAAAGTACAGTTGTGAAGACGGAGAGGACAGCTCCATGATTTAAAACCACAAGCATCACATTTGGTTTTCTCCTGTTTGGTAAAACAGCTCAACATGAGTCAGTCACAGGCTGTGAACTCTGTACTTTGACTGGACCATTCTAACACAGGAATATACTTTGAACTAAAACATTCCACTGTAGGTTTGGCTGTGAGTTTGCATTTGTTGGTAAGCTCCATGCTGGTCTCAGCTAGGGCTTATGATTAATTGTGATTAATTGATTATTGAAATAATTGTCAATTAATCAATTAATCGTTGACTAGAGTATTCAGACTCAAAAAAATCCCTTTTATTGAAGAAAAAAAACTTATTCAGAGCTGTAATTCAGCCCAGAACTGTGAAATATTTTTTGCATTTAAGATAAAATCACTTTTATCTGTAAATATGTTTTAGGCCAAACTTCTCAGGTGCTTTAGCTTTAGCTTCACTTGGTTTAAATTTATTAAAGGAATGCAGTGGTGTTGCATTTTAGGCAATAAAATGTTTATTTTCTTAATTCAAAAAAAGTTATTCTCCTGCTCTCCTCTTTCCCACGTTAATAAAAACAAACAAACATTTCCTCAGCAGAATCTGCCGCCACTCCATATCATGCAGTATTTTTTTTTTCCAGCACACATCACACTTTGCATCTAAGTTAGAATGTTCTGTTTCGGTCTGTTTCTTCTTTTTCTACAAGTTCATTTACATGGCCTTTGAGAAAAGGCAACCTGCAGTTTCTAGAACTTAAGTTTTTTTTTTAAAAAAAAAAAAAGCTTTTATTCTCTACACTTCACCATACAGATGAGACTCTCAGAGTGCAAAAGATTCTCCCACATGAGCCGTGAATCTGTGCAGCTCCTCCACAACTCAGATGATATCTTGGACTTTGATCTCTGAGATTTCATTGGGTTCTGTTTAATCTAATCATTATTTAAACTTTTCCATAGCTGTATATGTGATCTACAAAGGAATATTGGGATTGCTTAGAGGAAAAAAAAAAACTTTGTTGCATTGTGGTTTTCTCAGCTTTTCCTAAGCAACAAAAAATACCTCCTCCTAATTTTGTCCTCTCCTAATGAGACTTTTACATGTGAGCTGAATTTGTACTGAGATTAAATTACACAGAGGTGAACTTAATGTTAATGTAAAGAGTGACTTTTTTACATGACGACCCTTTGTCTTTATATATATATATATATATATGTATATACATATACATATATATGTGTGTGTGTTTTTAACGTGTCAATGTTTGTTCTGCTGCACAGTGCCCTTAAATTGCCTCGTGGGAACAAATAATGTTTTATGCAATTGGATGAAATTAATAAATTAGCTGGCTTCTTAGAGGATTTGGTTGTTTTATTTAGTGATATCAGAATAGAGATGAGCAGATACAAATGCACGCACACTTTTCAGACTTTTACTTGCAAGAAAAATAAAACCATGATATTTAGGAGTTTAAAATACATCTCTGGAAAAAAGGAAGAGCTCACTGTGCATTGAAAACCTCCCACCAAATACTGATTTCTGAACTCTTGAGTTACAACATTAGTGTTGTTTCTAAATTATTATGAACTTGTTTTCTCTGCATTATTTTAGGTCTGAAATCGCTGCATCGTTTCCATTATTTTGACCATTTCTCATTTTCTTTAAATGAATACTAAAGTTTTCCTTGGAATTTCAGACATGTCAATAGTTCATAGAATAAAAGGACAATGTTCATTTTACTCAAACATTTATGTACAAAGAGTAAAATCAGAGAAACTGATCATTTTTAAGTGATCTCTTTTTTTTTTCCCCCAGAGTTATTTCATCACTTTTGCAGAAAATTCTTGTTGTCAGTTTTCTGCTTTCACAACTGTTACAATGTATTTAAACAGTTTGAGTCCAGGTGAGTCTAGACTAGAGCAACATTTGGGTGTGGTCTGGGGAAAAAATAGGAGATAGCGATCAAATTCAGCAAACCCACGTCGATCTATTAAACATGATCCCAAGACATCTGACTTGTGGCTGCAGAACTGCTGACCACACGCGCAATAAGACGAGCCGCAGTCGCTGGAAACCGCTGAATTAGCGCCACTTGCTTTGAAAAAAATCGGCAAACGATCACATTCAGATTCCTAAAATTCAGCGTGTGGTACACGCATTTCCACAAGTGCCCTGCAGACCTCAGCGTGACGTCTGAAAGCCAGAACGACTGGGAACTGACTCTCACGGACCGGGCTCGTTGTTTTGACTCCAAACAAACCGGGCCCAGATATGCGAGGCTAGCGGCTCACGTCAAACTGGCCATGTGTTTAGCTGAAAGCAGTGTAAATAAAGGCTGTTCGCTCACCCTGCATCACAACTGTCCGTCTCCGTTTTGGTTAAACGATTGCTTGGAAAATGAGGTAAAACATCATGGGATCAACCAGAACCAGTTATGTAACCATCAACACCTGCCTTAACCCTTGTGCATGCAGGACTGAGGCAAACGTAGAGGACTGTGGCAAATGATACAAGTTTAACTTGTATCATTTGTAGAAGAAATGTATCATTGTATCATTTGTATGTAGAAATGGGTTGGACCCCATTTCTACATACAAGGGTTAAGTGCTTCGTATTTAGTCAGTAATCTGAAAAGAAGGCGCTGATGGAGTCTCATTTTGTCACCCAAAATGGCAAATGGATCCCAGACGAACGCCACCAGTTCACAAAGGACACACACTTTCACTGCCCTGCGACTGACAGTCACCTCTCTGAACATGTAAATACGGCTGCGTGATGTTATGATGGCAGCAGATGAACGAAACCTCAGACTGCTGACTCTCTCACACACACACGCACACACACACACACACACACATACACACACACACACACACACACATGCATTCTCATGAATCTCACTCAGTCAGGTCATCTACTGCCTCTTGCATAACTACGTGTGCGTGTCCCTCGACGTTTTTAGTAATTGTTTGTGTTGCAACTTTACATTTGATATCTCTTGGTCGTTTTGGTCACAGATTATGTAGAACTGAGTTGTTTATTTTATGTATACATTTTAGTAAAAGCTCACTTTGAGAAGTTTTCCATGTGGCTCGGTTCAGTAACTCCATTACAAATATAAGTAATGGAAAAAGAAATACAACATTTTTCAAACTTTTTTATTCAATCTATGTATGCTTTTGGTTTTTTTACATTTTCCACTCGATAAAACATATGAGTTTGTTCTGTCTTAGTTTTAAATGATGGATTGAACAATGATCTGTGAGATGTTCAAACCTGAGAATGTTTCCTGAGATTATATTACATGCAGACGGACTTTTGTTTATTTTTGGTGTGTCAGAGCAAAGGGGTCTGTACCTTATTCATTCTAGTATAAAATCAAGCTAAGCGGAGTTTATTTGTGTAGCACATTTCAGCAACAAGGCAAAGTGCACAGGAGCCAATTATGAAACAAGCGGTAAAGTATGATTTTTTTTTTTGTCAAATACCGTCATCAGAATCATGAAGCAATTGCATCACAAATATAGTAATCAATGCTCCTTATCTGCACTGCTAATCAAAGACAGCTCTAAACAGGTGTGTTTCAAACCTTGGTTAAAGGAACTCAGTGTTTTGGCAGCTGTGCAGTTTTCTGGAAGTTTATTCTAGATTTGTGCAGCATAGAAGCTGAATGCTGCTTCTCCATGTTTGGTTCTGGTTCTGGGGATGCAGGATAAATTTAAACCAGAAGACCTGAGGGGTCTGGAAGGTTGATGCAACATCAGGAGATCTTTAATGTATTTCGTTGCTAAGCCGTTCAGTGATTTATAAACTAACAGTATTTTATGGACTCTCCTCTGAGCTACAGGAGGCCAGTGGAAGGACTTTGCCGTGATGCGCTCCGTGTTCCTGGTTTTAGTGAGAATCTGAGCAGCATCATTCTGGATCAGCTGCAGCTGATTTTTTTTTTTTTTAAGCTAAAGATAAACTTATGTTGTTATTTGTGGATGTAATGTGTGTATGCTTTAAGAGGGCTCTGCAAACGCAGTTATAAATGACTTTGTGCCATGATTAGCAATAACTGAAGGGATTATTATGACAACATAATGTATTAAAAATCCTTTTTTTCTCTCTTTCTTTTAAAACAAAAAAAAGTATTGGCTCATTACGGCTGAGCAATGCGTGCGGCTCGAGTTTATTGTTAAGATGAAACGACTTCACAGGTCAGCGCAACGAACAGGTCACTGAAAGCAAGCATTCATGTCAGTGTTTGGTCACCTCCAGCCTTTGTATCGTAACTGCAGCTCTACAACACAAGTGCGAAACAGGTCAGTGCGCTTCACTGATAGTATTTACAGATGCACACACAACAAAGACTCCCTTCATTCTTTCTGCTGCTGTTGAGGGTGGAAATAGGGCCGCCAGCCTTCAGGTCAGCTCACCGTGAAGGCAGATCCTCAGCTGCATCACCAGACGGTCGCTAAGCGCCACTGCCTGTGTGTGAGCCCTGCAGCATGTAGGGCTCACACACACACACACACACACACACACACACACACACACACACACACACACACACACAGCATGAGGCTCGTTGCGGATGTCGGTGTCCAAGTCGGTGTCACGCAGAGTGACAGCTCTTGTTGCTGGACACAAGGCTCGGGATCAGCTGGAATGGCTCAGACAGATCCACTTAGTCGACTTCGGTCAGCTTTGTGACCACCAGGTCATCCTGGCAGCAAACGACCCACAATAGCGCACGGTGTCATGCAAAGCTACTCGAAAGGTTTTCACGTTTCATCACTTTATCGTCACAAACCGCAATCTATTACTTTAGTTTTGCAAATCAATTATCTGAAGAGACTAACAGGTATTTATAATCTGTCCTCCTGAACTGATGCAAGGAACCATCCTTGCTTTAAATTTCTTTGAAAAATTTGGCCTACAAGCAAAACGCCATTTACAGCAGAATAACTAACGCTGCACATCTGAAGACATCACACCCACTGCGACACATTGCAACGGCACCAACATGCTACTCAAGAGTAGATGGGAATGTAGACGTAGCTAAATGCAGGAAAACTCTGGAAGAAAACCTTCAGAAGACACAAACAAGCAGGCAGAACCACAGTGGAGTGGTAGAGATCAGAGCATATTCGCTTGTTCGAGTGGTCCAGTCAAAGTCTGAGCATAAATCCAATTGAGAATCCTGAGCAAGATCTGAAGATGTATATTGAGAGATGATCTCCACTCAACCTGACTTAATTTGAGCTTTTTTATAATGAAGAACAGGTTAAAAAATATAAATCGTTTTGATTCCAATAAAGCTGACAGGGATGTACTCCAACTTTACTTTATATTCTTTATCTGTTCAATATTTTTACCTGAAAATCATATAACATTTCAGTAGCAATTATCCACTATTTTCAAAGCAGAAGTTGAGCCTAGATTCAAGGAATGGTCATGGAGAGACTCTGATATAATATGATAAACAAAACAAGGTATTTTCTAAACATATGGCAGGCATTTTTTACAAAATAAATAAATAAAATGGACAATTATCCACTATATTGTGTTGGTCTGTCAACTAAAACCCTATAAAATAAAGTTTGTGGTTATCGTGACAAAATGTGGAGAAGTTCTTCGGGTGTCAATACTTTTGTGTGGAACTGTAAACCAGAACATCAACAATATTAAATCAAAATGAGATAAAATTAATAAAAAAATAAGTTATTCAATCGCAATAATAACAAATTTTTCACTTTGACTCACAATGACTTTAACTTTTGCCTTTCAACGACATGATCCAACACATCTATCAGACTGTAATGAAAACTGAAGGGAAACAGGTTTTAAATTTAAACATTTAAACCAGTCCAGATGTTGTTGTTTTTTAAAAAAAATAAAAACAAACAACAAATAATCCAAGATTCCTATAAATAAGTTGTAGCTTCATGTTTTACTGTGGATAGAAAAAGATGCGTAAAAGTTCAGACCAAAGTGATTTGCTGACATTAAGCATCAAAGATGTTGTGTCCGCTGCAGGTGGAGCCGTCCCCTGAGCCGACGGTGGAGCTCCTCCCTCGTCTGTGCCGCCTGGTGAAGGAGGAGAACGGCTACTGCTTCAACCTGCAGAGTGACAAGAAGAAAGGCGGCCAGTTCGTCCGCTCTGTCGACCCCAACTCGCCTGCAGACAGAGCTGGCCTCCGAACTGGAGACAGGATAGTGGAGGTACAGCTCAAAGATGGTCAAAAGGAGCGTTTAAAAGTGCTTTATTGGAGGAAAAATAATGTTTTTTTTAGCCTTATAAATAACCAAGGGTTGTATGATGTTTAGTTTTGTGGCATTTCTTTTAAACATTTCCCTTTGTTGGATAGATATCCACAGAGCTCTCCAACCTGATTGATACGTCTGGCAACGATGGGTGAAAGGCCTTAACTGAATTTCTATTCTCTTACACTGAAAATCGGAGCTAAATATAATGTCCCCATTTCTTGAAGAGTTCCTTTTGGCCACTCTTCAAGAAATGGGAAACACACGCTGTTAAGATAATGTGGATGTTGTGCTCAGTGGAGATTCTTGCATGAACCCAACCCCAACCAAACCAGCCACCATGCCGAAAATCCTGGAAAAAACTGCAGCTAATAGGTTTGAAGAGTCCCGTATGCCAGTTTGTATGGAGCAGCTTTGCAGATTCATGGCGTTACACAGTTGAGACTTTGTTTTCATTCTCGTCTGCATCAAGTGCTCGGTTAATGACGCAGAAATGGAGAGTGCTGCTGACGCAGGAAAGGACTTCATGCAAAGCAGCTTCCTCTCAAATCACAGACACCATCAGCGCAGCGCTGCACCGCGCCTCTCGCGTTTCACCACTGGTGATGCCTTCCTCTTTCCGACAGAACCTTATCTGACTGCACCGACTCAGGCCTGAAGCTTCAGAGACAATTCATAAAGACAATGACAAAGTCAGCCTTCTTACACCTGAAGAACATTTCCAGGATTAAAGAACTAACGTTCCCCCAAGACCGAAATGCGTTTGTCTTTAGTCGCATCGATTAACTAGAACAGCGTCTTCACAGGTCTGCCTAAAAAAATAAAATCAATCCTCCAGCTGATACAAACCAGCTGGAGGAGGAAAACTGGAACAAACCATTTGTTTTTCTGAAAGACTGAAGGGGGGCAGACTTTGTTGTTTCAAGTTGATCTTAATTAGTTAATTTTGTCACTTAAATATTCACTTATTATTTGTGCTAAGTTAAAGTTAGTTTTACTTTATTTGTTTTATAGGATGCTTTAGTTAATTTTGTACTTGTTTGTTCTTTTGTTATGTCGTGCCTCCCTCATGTGGTAGGTTTAGGTTACTTCTCCCCTACTTAAGCAGCCTTTTTTTTTTTCTTTGTTTACAGGTCAGTTTTGTTTGTGTTCAGTTAGAGTTTGGTTGGCCTCAGTTAATTTGGAAAAATTAAATGGAAACTTTTTCTACTTTGAACACTTTTTTTTTTTTGTCCTCGTTTTTTGTCTGGTCCCTCACAATAGACTTTAAAATACTTTGTAGTTAGTTTATAAATCACTGAATGACTTGGCACCAAAATAATCTGCCATCGTTGTATCAACCTCTCAGGTCTTCTGGTTCTGGTTCTGCTCTGCATGCCCAGAACTAGAACCAAACATGGAGAAGCCGCATTCAGCTTCTACGCACCACAAATCTCGAACAAACTCCTAGAAAACTGCATATATATGCTAAGTCCCTTTAAATTAAGTCTAAAGCCCACCCGTTTAGAGTTGTCTTTGATTAGTTGGAACTAGAAGATTGACCAACATGTTTGATGTGTAAGTGTTTGAAGATTTTATGGCATTTGAACAAATGTAATATTTATTGCTTGTTTCATGTTTTTATTAAAGCACTTTGAACCACCTTGTTGCTGAATTGTGCTATAGGAATAAACTTGACTCTTTTTTTTCTTCTGTATCTCAGGTAAATGGAGTAAACACGAAGGGTCTGCGGCACTCGGAGGTGGTGGCGCTAATCAGATCCAGAGGGGATGAAGTCAGCCTTCTGGTGGTCGACCAGGAAACGGATGAGCTCTTCCGCAGACTGGGAATTACCCCAACCACCGCCCACACTAAAGGTCAACCAAAACCCTCCAGCTCTCTAACACGCAACTCCACTGAGACGATGCTGAACTGTGCTTGCCTCCACTTCCACAGAGGTCTACGTGGATGAAAGACGTGCAGAGAGCACCCCGCCGACCCCGTCCCCGACCACCGAGCTCCCCGCATCAGACGCGCCCGTCATAAGCGTCACTCTGACGGACTCCGACATCGCAAACGGGTCTCCGAAATCCCGAGCCAACGGCAGCTCGGCGTCTCACTCCTCCAGGAGCTCCACCACCCAGTCGGAGATCAGCAGCTCGGACATGAGCTTCCAGGTGAGTGAAGAGCGAAGCGAGAGACGAGACAGCGCGGCTCTCTCGGTTCGGAGCGAATCATGACCCGTCTGTCTGCACGGACTCCAGGTTCCCGAAGATGACGACAGGCGCATCTCGGACCCCTTCACGGAGAACGGCCTGCGCCTGAGCCCCACTGCTGCTGAGGCGAGACAGAAGGTCCTCGCCACCCGCAACAAGAAGAGAGCGCCCCCTATGGACTGGAGCAGGAAGCAGGAGCTCTTCAGCAACTTTTGAACGGAGAAGTCTCGATGGATCTGCACTATTTATACCAAAAACAAACTCTTCCAGCTTCTACACGCGTGGACAGAAATATAAATAAAAGGTAGTTACTGTTTAGTGTGAACTCAGTCCGTAATATCAAATATTATACTCAATGTGTACAGTTAACTCGAAAGTTAAACACATTTCCGTGCATGCACAGAAAAAAAACAAAAAACATTTGACTGTTCAGTGAGACTCTTTGAGATGCCCAGTTAAAGCTGGTATGGGAAGAAAAAAAACTACAACTCATCACTCATCTGCTTATAAGCTTTAAAACTCAAACAAGCATATTTCTTGTTCAACAAAGAGTAGATGCAAAGACTGCTTTAGTGCACGAAAGTCTTGCAGGATAAGGAGCAGATCTTGGGATGTCAACAGTTGTACTGCAAGGACATCAAACAGAAGAAACTTTTCTAAAGGAATATTCAAACAAGTTGCATCTGCACCACGGAAGCTTTCCTATAGGACCTGATCTGTGTCGAGAATTTTTCAAGCTTGGCGTTTTCCTCCGTAATCGGTCAGCAGCTGATTTTATTTTTTCTGTTGCTGTGCATGTCTGTTGTAAAGATATGTGAAGGACTTTCATAACAAAAACAGGAAGTAAGCACCCAACATTATGCAACGTTTGTCGTATAATGGTTGTATTAATAGCAGAAATTGTCCGGCGCCAGTTTAGATGAAACTTTGACATAAATCGTAGGTTCTCCTTACCAACATATTTCGACATTTTTTCTTAATAGATGCTGTGTAACTTTAAATGTGCACCCAGAGCCAATGATTAGTCTAGTTTAGCAAATAAATAACGACTGATCACATTTAGTTAGCATGTTTTGGATAGTAATACTGTTACATTAGTGCTTTTTGTTACACATTTCATTTTATTTTCAAAACATTTCTCCACCTTCCTTTGGCTTAAACATTTAACAGTGTGAATAAACGTTTAGAATCTGTGTGCATTGCAGTGATTATTTAAGGCTGCAGTTCCCTAAATATCAAGCAGCAAGTGTTCAGTTTTGATGTAAAACATTTAGCCGACACTTTTGCACTTCAGCTCATTTTCCTTCCTCACACATGGCAAATGTTCGTCACACTGGAGATGGAAGCTGTTTTAAAATATGAAATATCGACATCTCGTATAATTTTGGCAAATCAAAATATTTAACGTGACTTAAATGTCCAAATAGTTATTTTCAAATATTAAATGTTTGTACACATGTTGAATTTAAACTATAGAGCCATATCCAAATGTCACATTAATGTAAAACCTAAACTTAACATTTCTGAAACAAGGGAAGTTTTTTACTTTGCTTTTTTTTGTTTGTTTGTTTGCATAGCACCATTAACACTCAGGCTAACTCAAATGGCTTTACAGGGAAAACAAAGGAACAGCGCTTTAAAAAAAAAGACACCTGATGATTAAAAAGATGAATGACCCATAAAAATACATGAAGCATGGTCACATAAAAGAAACAAATGTTGAATCAATTTTAAACAAATTTTCGATGCAAATGTTAAATTTAAATGCTGAATTCTTATCTAAATCCCAAATGTTAAATCTACATTTTGAATCTCAAACGTTGGACTTAAATGTTCAGAAAATATGCAAATAAAGCCTGTCTGGGTGCTGCAGCTTCCTCCCACATGTGAAAAACATGACGGTTAGAACCATCAGTATCTAAATTGTGGAGAAATGTAAGTGTGTGTGTGTGTGTGTGTGTGTGTGTGTGTGTGTGTGTGTGTGTGTGTGTGTGGTACATCAGGGGCTATACATGAAGGATGTGGGGCGACCCGAGTTCAATTTCTGATCTCTGGTCATTTCCTACATCTTCTTCCTGTCAAGTTGTCAGCAACTTTTCTAACCCTGTGGAGTTTTTTTTTATCTCCTCAGTCCAGTAAAGCAAATTTTTGTGTAAAGCCATAAAAGCAATATGAGTCTTCAAAACAAAATATCTTGTTTTTGAAAAACAGGAAATAACTTTGTCTACATTTTAACAAAGAACACACAATCTGACCATTCTGACGTGGCTCTAAGCTGAGGAGGTGAAGTACTACGAAAAGGCCCAGGTTGGTTTGGATTGTTTCCTTACGCAGCCTAATTTGTCTTTCAAAACATGAACCTTTCTCACAGATTTGCACCACAGACTACTCTGTCTGCAGCAGTGCTTCAAAATGGTGGTAGCAGCCCAGAAATGGAAGAATGCAGGGACTTTCCTAACCTGGCTCAACCCAAACTCCACCCTGAGCTTCTGGGTAAAAAAAACACAACAAGAGGATCTTCTGGTAACACTGTGTCCATATTCGACTTGTGTGGTCCCATACTCACAGACCGGATGATTTCAGAGTAGATAAAGATTTTATCGGCTCAGGTAATTTAGCAAAATTGTTAGCATCACTTTCAAATGAGGCAGTCTACGCATTTGTTTTTCCTTACGATCTGATCCGATTTAAATCTGAAGTAACTTTTCCTGTTTCACATAAGTTAGGATTACCAACATTATTCGATAAATGGCAACACAACAAAAGGAAATTTTCAAGTCTTTTATTCAAACTCAAAGGTTTACACACAATTCTTGAGTGTTTTGTTGCACTGCCTTGAAACAGCATGACATGAGCCACGCTCTTCTTCCAGAAGCTTCTCACAATGTTTCGCTGGAAGTTAGACTCACTCTGTCCTTGCAGAGCTGGTGCAGCTGAGCCTGGTTTGTTGGGTGCTTCGCAGCTCTGACCATGACTTTTCTATGGGACTGAGATCATATGCATATTTTTATAAGCCAGAGGTTTTATTTTCAAGGATTTGGCCAAGCTGTTTCAACTGTAAAGCAAGGTGGTGGACGCATCATGCTTTGGGGCTATTTGGCTTCCAGTGGTACTGGTGCATTGGGCAAAATGTCTGGAATAATTAGCCATTAAAGATGACTGTTCAGCCATATTTAATTTCAACACATTGTCAGTCGGATGGGTGAAATTTGACACAACCGAGCGTAATATTAAAATAGTCCAAACACACATCATCTTGTTTTTCTTCTGTAAGAGATTAAAAGATTTAGCATAAAGTTTTTGATTTAACCAAAACCAAGTGGGTTTTCTGCAACATGGTAAGATACATTTCTCCAAATATTATTGTTGTTGGATGCTTAAATTTAAACTTGTTTGAATTAAAGAAAATATGCTGCAAATTTTAACTTTTAAAACCCAATTATTGAATAATAATAATAATAAAAAAATCATACCTTCATGTCTGAACAGTGAAGGTGATTGTCAGAAAAAGTGCACTCCTCATTTTACACTGATTTTTAATTTGAGAGTTCATATATCAGGAACAGAATAAAAAAAAAAACCATTAACTTAAAAAAAAAAGCACCAAAGATTATAATAGCCATTTCTCAGCATGCATGACAAGAACATTTATTTCAGGTAATCCACAATCCAGCTGGATTTTCAGTCAGTTTTACACACACAAACTATAAAAGGATTAAAATCACCCCAAAACTATTTCATTTCTACTCCCAAATCATAATAAATGGAGGGAAACAGATTAAAGGCAGGTACCAAAAGTCTTTGTGCTCTGTTATAAATCAGGCTGATTTTTCATGTGAAAAATTTAAATCTTACCCAGTATCATGCTTCTTATTACATTAACATAAATTAAAAAATGAAAATAAAAATAAAAAAACATGTCTCCTCTCTGCTTGTATTCATCACTGGTCCGTAACCAGATTCCTACAGTATTGTTAAAAAGTTCACAATACAAAAATCTCATGGAACTAGAAAACATCAGAGAAGCACATGAAGTCACATAAAAATATTGAGCCACTGAGACATTTATTTTATTTAAAAAATAAAAAATCCCTCACAATCCGAACTGAGAGAAAGGAAACAGACTCAGATTGTCTCCCATTTTAAGTGACATATGATTGGTTCAATTACCTTAATGGTCACAGTCTAGGTCAAATCAAGCGCCAACATTTTGTCTACATCTAAATATCTGAGCCAGAAAACAAAAATAATTTAAAAAACATTAAAAAAAAAATGAACACACTTCCCTGTGTTGAATTTTGCTGGCAGAATCAGAAATCATCCTTACAGTCCGGCTGTACCTGTGTGTCCGCATCACGCTCCAGGTGGCGTCTGCTTCCAGCTTTCTAATTTAGTGGCTATTGCTCTTTGGCAGTGTCCTAGCTTTTTATCTGGATGTACCGTCCCTTTCTGCTTGTGAGTCGAGGTGGTGTGTTGGTGTGTAAAGGGCAGTCATATTACTCTGAAACATACACCAAACATGCACCACTGCACACACACACACACACCCTTACGGTGCATTGCTAAAGTATTCATACCTGCTGAGCTTTGCCACATTTTGTCCTCTTACAAGTCCACACCAGTATTGATGCACCTATTCAGTGGACTGATATTTGGTGGGTTGACACAAAGTAGTGTGTAATTGTGAAGTGAAAAAGTATTGAGACATTGCTTTGAATTTTTAAAGATGAATATCTGAAAAGTGTGGTGCGCTACGCATATACGGATATGGAGCAGATGGGTCAGGGAAAAAAGTTCTGGAGAAGTTTAAAGAGGAAGTATATTATTTTGTAGCACAATCAAGTGACTATGTTAGCTTCAGGTGTTATAAAAATGCTGCATATATCAAACATGACATCAAAGAAATTTGACATCACAAACTACTTTGAAATTGGCCTCTGTCTCTTTAAGAAGCTACTACTTTCTTCAACTCTCCATCTTCAGCATGTCATCGCAACATTATGCTGTTTACAACTGTTCTCGAGAGCGTTGAAGTGAGAAGTAGTTTGTATCATGATCTCAGTAGACGCACAGTCATGTGTCGTAAAACAATATGCTGCGCTGTGAAAGTCCCACTGAGCTTTGTTTAATCAATCCAAAAAAGGGTCGACACTCAACATAAAGGACATCATGTCATTGGAAAATCTTACAAGAGGCTCATGGAGACTCTGGGTGAGTCACAGGGATCTACAGCTCAGATTGGAGCTGAGGGGGAAAGGAAGCTAGTCAGAGCAGAGAAAAATGGAGCCAAATTCGAGAGAATACTGGAAGAAAACCAGTGAGAGCAGGGGTGTCAGACTGCAGTCCTCAAGGGCCACTATCCTGCAGTTTTTAGATGTGCCACAGGTACAAAACACTGGAATGAAATGGCTTAATTACCTCCCTCTTGTGTAGAGGCCTGCTAATGACCTAATTATTCTATTACATCTAAAAGTTGCAGGACAGTGGCCCTCCAGGACTGGAGTTTGACACCTGTGAGTTAGAGGCTACAAAAAGACTTGAGACTGAGCAAAATATGGCCCAGTCAAAGTCCCAACCTAGCCTGGCCAAAGGTTTCTAAATTCCAGTCTCTCTTCACTGCTCCTTCTGGCCTTTCTCCTATTGAAGGGGATTCTCCCTGGTAGATTTTTGACCAGGCCAATCAGAGAACAGAAGTAGAAGTTGTGAACAAAGTCATCAGTTTTCTGCGCTGTTTTAGAATTGCAGTCTGTAGTTTTATCGAAGGCAGCAGAGGAAGTGAACGAAGCCGATCAGTCCGTGTTGGCCACACTTCCAAATACTGAATCAATATTAGCAGCTGCCTCGTTCAGCTCGGCACTTCTCTCTTTGCAGTGGAG